>NW_008590789.1:0-600 GCF_000691845.1 Merops nubicus
CCCTGGGTGAGGATGGGGACAGGTGACCGAGCCCCTGTGGGTGCCCACGCTGGCAAACCAGTCTCCCTGAGACCTGTGAGTGTCATGGAATCATAGAACATTTGGGGTAGAAGGGAACTCCTAAAGGTTTCCTCCTTCAGCAGTTCTGCAGAAGCCCAAAGAGGAACAGGCTCCCCACAAACCCCCCAGTGCAGCCCCAAACGCTCCCCAAGCCCTGCCCAGCCCTGTGCCTCAGTCTCCCCATGCCAGGGTGATGTGGTGCTGACCCCTCCGAGGCTGGGCATGGAGGAGAGAGGGTTCCCGTTGTTTGTGCCCACCAGCTCTTTCGGGGAACATCCCATCTTCTTTGCTGCTCAGATTCTCCCCACCCAAAACATTTCCCTTTATCTTTTCAACTTGAGCCCTTTGATCCCATCCTGGGGGCCCTCGGGGTGCACAGCCCTGCGCCTCGCTGCGTCCCCCCACCCCTCTGCCATGTCACGAGTGGGTCAGTTCTCTTCACTGCTACAGGCAATCCTTCCCAGCCGGGACGGGGCCCTGGACCGGGGCAGGATGAGTGCAGAGGAGCAGATGTGAGCACCGTTGTGGCCGTGGCCCGGG
>NW_008590789.1:654-1350 GCF_000691845.1 Merops nubicus
CAGAGTGGTTTCAGCGAGACGTTATCTAATGAAGGAGGAGGAGAAGGGTGGATTAAGCCAAACCCACAGCACCGGCTTTCAATTAAACCAGGTGAATTCAGGGCTGCCCCTGACACAGTAAACACACGCTCCGAGCAGCCCACGGGGTCCTGACCGGGCACCCCCTGCCCTGGCAGGTGAAGGGAGCAGCGTCCCGTGGGAGTGAGGGACCCTCTGGGCTCTGTGTGATTCACCACCATGCCAAGCGCAGGGCAATGTGGGTGCTGTGCTGTGGGAACTGCGCCCCATGCACATCCTGCCACGGGAAAGGGAGACCTGAGAGAAGCAGAGCCCCAGCAGCACCCATGGGACGTGGAGAGAGGTGGAAAGAGCCCCGGGGCTTTGGGAGCTGCAGCAGCACCCTGGGGTGGAGGGTGCTGTGCTCTGATGGGTGGGTGATGCTGGGCTGAGCCCGGTGGCCCCGCAGCAGTCCTGCAGCCCCTGGTGCCCAGGTTCCCCCTCGGAGCAGGGAAGGGTGTGGGCTTTTGGGGTGTGGAGGGAGAAGGGCGAGGTGGGTGAGGCAGATGAGCCAAGAGAGGATCTCGCAAGCGGGGCCAGGAGCATCCTGCTGGCGCTGCGGCCCTGGGCTGGGTGCAAGGTGCACCCACACGTGTGCCAGGGCACCCTGGCATCTGCTGCCAGCAGCCTGGCCCTGCC
>NW_008590789.1:1506-1834 GCF_000691845.1 Merops nubicus
CTGTCTATGGGAGACGGGGTGGCAGTTGCCAGGTGGGTGGCAGGGAGAGCAGAGCAGGCTGCCAGCCCCACCGTGCCCCAGCAGCACCCCGGATGCAGGCACCCGGCCAGCAGGGTGACGGAGGAGCCCGGGGAGGCTGCTCAGGGTGACGTCTCAGCACCCTTGCTGACGTCTGACTGAGGGGAAAGCCTTCCCCAGAGCAAATAAGGGTCCGGGCTGTGCCAGTCTGGCCTGGCGGGTGTCTCTGGGCAGGGATCTGGGTCCCATCTGGCTGCTGTTTACCTGCCTGCTGGAATCCACCCTGCAAACTTCCTCCTCCACGGCGGGG
>NW_008590789.1:1885-2350 GCF_000691845.1 Merops nubicus
GGCTGGGGGTCCTTGGGCTGGGGATCCCCAGGGGATGGTGGTCTCCTTGGTCTCCATGCAGGGCAGGGCTGCAGGCAACAGAGTGGATCCCAAGAGGGTTTTTGGGGTTGTGAACACCCAGCCCCTGCCACGTCCCCGAGCCCAGGGCCGAATCCTGTTAACACCTAGCACTGAGCACCCCAGACAGCCCCTGCCATGTCCCCGAGCCCGGGACCGAATCCTGTTAACGCCAGCCTAGCACTGAGCACCCCAGGAGCCACAAACCAGTGTCCAGGGAGAGGCTGCTGGGTCCCCATCCAGGAGGGTTTGGGTGGGTCGTGGCATCCCTTTGCTGCCTCAGTTTCCCCTTTGGCCAGGTTTCCCTGCCCCACACGTCCCTCCCTGACCTGCGGCGCTGGCCTCGGCAGCGTGCAGGGACCTGCCAGCACGCAGGGAGGGGACTGTGCCGGGGACCTGCCCGGCCAC
>NW_008590789.1:2417-2812 GCF_000691845.1 Merops nubicus
CGCCGTGCAAATGTGAGCTGCTGCCTGCACTGCTCCAGGGACCAAAAAGTCCCCAACCTGCTCCCATCCTGCCCCACAGTCCTGCCCAAGGACCAACAGGCATCTGGCCGCAAGCGCAGCCCCATAGTTCAGCCCCTGGGGCCCACCAGCCCTTTCTTGGGGGCTGCCAAGGAGATGAAGGGCCCCCCAAAAAAAGTTTTCTCGCTCCTTTGCTCCAAGTTGTGCAAAGAGGAATTTCCAGTGTGGCCTTTGCCACTCAGCTGGGCTGAGACGTGGCAGACTTCATCACACCTTGCAGCACAACACGCTGTCACTCTCCTCGCGGCCGGGCGGGGTTTGAGAGCTCGGGGTCGTGATTCCACCGCTGTGGAGTGGGGAAACTGAGGCAGGAGAAG
>NW_008590790.1:0-215 GCF_000691845.1 Merops nubicus
CACCACCTCTGCTTTGCATCAGGAGAAAGATCTCGAAAGGCACCTCTTACTCTGCGCGGGGCTGCATAGCTAGCGTCAAAAGAAGGTCCTGAGTGTGCCACCCACCCGGATGTCATCGGGGTCGAGACTGTGCTCGCTCCAGGCGGACGCGAAGCTGCCGGTCAGGCACGAGCCCGAGTGCCGCGTCCCCAGCTCGTCCTAGTACAACTTCGCCG
>NW_008590790.1:384-796 GCF_000691845.1 Merops nubicus
CATCTCCTCAAGAGCTCCCCAAAATTCCATGGAACCCCAGCCCCATTTTGCTGTGGGATCCCCAAAATACCTGGGAACCCCAGGTCAGTTACCCAAAGTGGTCCCTGAAACACCAGAGAACCCTGGCCCAGTCTCACCACAGGGTGCTGGAAACACCAGGGAACCCCGGCTCCATCTCTTCAAGGGATCCCTGAAACACTGGGGAACCCCGGCCCCATCTCCCTGAGGAGTCCCCAAAACTCTGGGGAACCCCATCTCCCGAGCCCCTGGGCCAGCGTCACCTTCGGGATGAAGAGCAGCGCCAGGGTCATGGTGATGGTGCCGTGGGTGTGAGCGAAGAAGAGCAGCAGGGTCCAGTCAGGGTGCAGCGAGGGGACCATGATGAACCTGGAGGGGGGGAGACGGGCAGCAC
>NW_008590790.1:1098-1472 GCF_000691845.1 Merops nubicus
GTCGGGGCCTTTCCCTGCGTGGCACCGATGGGTGCTGGGCTGTGGGGTGGGTGCTGCTGCCTGCTGGGACCTCCCTGCCTCGGGGTGCCTCCAGCCCAGCACGTTCACCTCGGCTGCTGTTGGCTGGTGCCAGGGTCAGAGCTGGGGCTGGTGTGGAGCATCCTCGGGCACAACCAGCCCAAAGACCACCAGGACTCGGTGCCCGTGCCAGCCAGGTGACTGACCCTGTGCCAGGGCGAGTCCTGGGGACACTCAGAGGAGAGGGTGGGAGGCAGCTCAGGTGCCCCAGCCCTGCTCACAGGCTCCAGGCAGGTTAAACAGACAAAGAATTGAAAATGCCCCAGGCTGTATTTACAGGATGGGGTCCCGGGGCT
>NW_008590791.1:0-6317 GCF_000691845.1 Merops nubicus
CAACCTAAAGGATTCTGATTCTATGATAAACCCATCTCAGAACTGAAAATCATCATCTTGAGAATTTCTGCTTCCAGCAGATTCAAAAATGGAAAAATAGTCCCTTGTCCCTTCAAAAGGATGGTAAAGGACTGCCCAAAGTATTATATATAGTCTGTATGATTTAAGTAGATACTAGAAGAACAATTTCTCTATAAGGACTGAGATAACAACAAAGAGGTAGTATTCCAAAGTGAATTTGTTAAGAATAGGTATCATCAAATCAAAATTTTCTTCTGTAAAGCAATATGTCTTGTGGATTAAGGAGAACTGAGTGTCACATCTGGACTTTAGCATGGCTTTCTATATAGCTTCTCACAACAATTTCACTAACAAGCCGAGGAAGTATGGTCTAAACAAAATTACTGCAATCTTGCAGTATACCCCTATCACAACACTGTGTTCAGAGCATCAGTTGTTCTTGGTAAAAATGGATGAATGGAATATAGGTGAATAAGTGCAGCTTTCCAGAGCACTGTTTTAAGAATAGTAGTATAAAATATTTGTCATTAGTAACTTGTCATGTAACACAATTACAGCATTTTATTAATTTAAAGATCATGACAAGCTTTCAGTGTCAAGTGTTCAAGAGAGTCCCCCAACTGCTTGTAAATTGTTTTTGTTTTCTTTACTAATTCCAATAACCTTTTGAAAAAAAAAGAAATTCAGTAAGAAACAGCACAAAATTTTTATTCATCTGAGAAAGAGGAACTGTAACAAGATGAGAGGAAGATAGATAAGCTCTACAGAAAGACAGAAATATGTTTATAACAGCTTGCAACACAGAATCATTTAGGTTGGAAGAGACCTATAAGATCAACAAGTACCAATCTAAGTTATCACCAAAGAGCAGCTATATTCATATATGACAGCAGTAACATACAAGGTCATCTACAGTACTTCTCTGACTACTCATCCTTCTAAGTCTTCAAATAGAGTTGTATCTACAAGTTAAGGCAGTACAACATCAAGACAAATGCAGACCAATTAGAATTCAGATAAAAATATCAGAGACAATGAAAAGCTCATAAATGATTTATGTAAGGATGATAGAAAGAAACTGTGCTGTTCAGCCTATAGTAGATTAGATTAGTGCAAAACACAATAACATTCTCTGATATGTAAATGATTGCTATAAATAAAAAATAAAAAGTAGTAATAAAAAGGGATGTGAATTGTTTTTCATTGCCCACTGGAAAGAAGTCAAGAAGTATCATCCCTAACTGCAACAAAAATTACTCAGGCTAAATTATTAGGCTTTCTAGCACTAAGAATTTGAACAGGTCAAGTGCTGGGATTAAACCCCCAGCCCTGAATGAGTGTTGGCATATGAATGATGTCCACAACCAGGCAAGAAAGAACCTCCTGACTGGTTTTCACCCAGGGTCTGAGAAGATTCCCAATTGTTCTTGCCACCCACTATACATTCAAAGACCAAATGTAGAGGAATCTCTCTGGAGAAGTCCTATAAATCCCTAAGAAAATAAAAGTAATCTTTCCAAATTATTCAGAAAATAACCAAGTACCCATAAACAATTTCCAGAGAGAATACAATTTGTTTCTGGAAAAGAGTGAAAAATTATATAATTTCATAAGGGTTGTTGCTATTTCTTACAGATGTTTTCTCAGAAGGTTAGGAAGCTGTACAGAAACAGGACTATAAATACACAAACTTTTCTCTTTGGAAAGCAATGGACTTAAAATATTGTGGAATACTTTCCTTTATACAGATCTTTAGAAATTGTCTTAAATCTAAAAAAAAAAAAAAACCAAATAATTCTGAGATTCCAGAGTAGTGGTAAAGTAGAACAAATAGATAAAGGGTTTTGATAAGTAATAGATCTTGGGTAATGGATACCACAGAATATTTTATGAGCTAAACAAAAGAAAAATACTTCACTTTAATTCTTCATATATGAATTCATATAAATTAATTTTCTATGAAAGCAGAGCCACTACTATTCTGTTTGCATAGCTAAAAATATAAAATTTAAATTAAAAAGAAAGGATAAAGACAAATTTAGAACTTCTGGATAAAACTTCAGCTACTCTGGTACCTTTACTGGAGCATAAGTGAGGCAAATTTTATTCCATTAAGTGAATAACCAAAAGAATAAATATAACTTCTACCATCTCTCAAATATTTACCTGAGTTGCAAAAAAAAACTTCTTCCTCATTGAGATTGTCATTCAGACAGCTATCATTCAGTCTTAAAGTAATTCAAGGCTATACAAACACATTCTCCAAGTCTCCATAAGTCCTTGCTAATTCCATGTCAGAAGTACAGAAATGCAGTCTATACCCATACTTTTAGTAATTGCCTAACATTTCTAAGTTATGTAAAGAGAGTTTAGATATTATAACATCCTTCCTGTGATCTTTCTCTGGACTGATGATGTCTTTTTGTCCTCCCAAACAAACAATTAAATATTTTGCTAAATTATATAGTTTTGCAACTTGTCAATCAAACTTTCAAGGACTAATAAGAGTGGCAACAAAATGCTCAGTGTAGATACTTGCTGTTTGTTCATCACTGGAAAATTTGCATAACCAATCATTTTCACTTCAATTCATGGGCCAAAAACTCACTGTCAGGAATCACATATTCTAAGTAACACTGTAATTATGCACACCTCTTCAATACACTTCTAAAATTCAAGATTAGAGTAAATAAATGTCTGGCAAGATTCCTGCAGCTTCAAGAACTGGTTCTCTCAATCAGGGTTCATTAATCTCCAAGGCAAAATGGTAGCTCCATTAGTAACAGTATTTCAGATGTGTGCTTTTCAATGAGAAAAGTAAAGCTAACATCTCCTGTTTTCCCTCTCCACCTAACTGACCATCCAGAAAGAATTTTGTTTCAGGGCTAAAGAGGAGAAAGCACTATTGCATCTTTTTACTATCACCATGTAAATACATAAGCACTGAAAACCTAAGTTAGCAAGAACATGTCCAAAACCCTACCTTGCTAGATCTCATGTATCTCAGTCATTGCTTCTTAAGGATAATATTAAAAACAGCAATTATGTATTCCAGATTTTAACATAAAGAATTATTTTCTCATCTGACTGACAGTTCACCCTATTCCTTCTCCACAGCTAAGGTTTACAGATTTCATTAATGCTATATATATTATGTTCATTGAAATATTTTTAGTTTCATGCTCTTAAAATTTTATGATTGCAATTAAGACAAGCGTTGCATGTTAAAACACTTCTAAGCTGGTTAAGAGTTCAATACTTGTAATGCTGCCTTTAAACCACTTCTTATTTAGAGCAACTGAAATAATTCTTATAAAGAATCGTCATATTGGAAAAAATTTAAAATTCTTCTGTTCTCCATGAATTTGAGCTTTGTTGGTCAATTTTTGGACCATCAGAAATTTCTTCTGGATTGGGGTTCAAATTTTGTATCCAAAAATTAATAACATACTCTTTAGTACTACTAGAATACAGAAGTCAGGAGAACTAAGTAAATACCTCTTTAAATTCCCTGCTTTTTAAAATTGGAAAAAAAGATATATACATTGATATATATGACTGCTAGACTACCTTTAAGGGTTCCATCATTTCCAGCTGGAGAGCAGACTGACTGTGGTGACCTCAAGGAAAAAGATGCAGCATTCCTTACTGAAGGATCGCCATCCTAAAGTGACAATGATAAAAAAATTAACATTATGAACATAAACACTTGATAAAATAAAGACTGAAATTAGTACACATACAACAAGTATCAGAAAAAAAATATTTACATAAAAAGCTTTGTAATTTATACTGATATTAGACTACTATATAGGCAACATTTCAGAGCACAATCAGCCTTAAGAAGAATCTAGAACATGCACACAGAAATAAATATATGTATGTCTTCTAGCTAAATAAGCACTTTTGTTTGACATTAGGACTGCATTTAGAAGATTCTTGTTACATGCACTCATAATAAAGAGCTGAAAAGCAGAAAGATGAAATCTATACAATACCAACTGAAAGAAACTGAGTATAAAAAGTAGATTATTTTTTTCCAAAACAAACACACCCTTTTTTCACTTAACCTACCCTTAAAGTTTATTAGGACGCCATCTTACTTTTACAGTTAAGCAAACTAACACTGTATTTATGCCCCTCCAGCATACACATATCAGGACTGAACAAAATCTGTAGCACTCCCATTGCAGCAGCTGAGATAGATGGATAGCAACTACACACTCCCTCTGATAAATGGCCAAACAGTCAATTTCCCCCCTTCTTATTTTTAATAAAAATTAAATGTAAGTTCTCTCCCCTTAAGAGCTGTTAAGAGACTGCATGCCAAACTTGTAAATTAATTCCAACATCCACAGGATGAGTTGCTTATTAAGAAGAAAATTAAGAAGTTCAAAATACTGTGAAGGTTGCTGGTTTTATTCCTTTAGATTCAAGATTTCAACAAGAATTTCTTCCACATGAACTGAAGTCACTATGGGAAAACATCTTATAAAGAAAGCAGGCCTTAAAAGAGCATAATAGACCAGTCAAAAGGAATTTTTGCCTTTGATAACACTACTATATTATTCAATAAGTTATTCAAATATGTTAAGTCTAATTGACACGTATGGGAATCTTCATAAAGACACATTAACTATAGACCTATTTAGAATCTAGTATTGTTTGCATCAACATATTGCTACAATAATTGCAGAGACCCTCTACCATTTCTTCAAAATAAACTCACATATGAATGAGATTTTTTTACTTTTCATCATTTCATCTAAATCTGTTACTGTTTCAAAGGAAAGAGAGATCTATAAAAAACTGAAATTCACACATTAAAGTTGCATAGTTAAGTATACACATCTGAAACTGAAATATATTTTCAGTGGTTTTATTAATCATCAACATAGTAAAATATCTGACTTCTAAGACAGCTAAACACATACTTGCTTTATCATAGAAAATATTTGCTTTATCAAAATAAAATGATCTAGATAACATACATCACTACTTATCCTGTGCACCATCTGTAGGTAGTCTTCATTTGAGGCATGTCTAGAATTATCAGCATGATGATTAGCTGAATTTCCAGACAACTGACTTGAAACTTTATTTTCATGGAGATTCCTCATCCCAGCTGTGACAATGGGGCTGGATACTGAAGCTAAAATACAAAAAAATGTAAAAAACTATTCTGATATATTTACAGTTGTTAACTCTAAAAAAAATCATAGATAGTGGATATTAATAAATTGGATGCAAGAGGTCTGGAATCGGAACAAGAATCCAACTTTATTGATTGAACCCTTTTGTCACAAATACCTTGAATAAAATTAGATATCTAAGATTTGAATTTTCAAGATGATTTAAAACCTAAATTCCATGTACAGATTAGCCAATCTTCTCTCCATATCTATCCTAACTACAGTCAGCATCATATTATTATAGGTTATAGAAAAATTTATTTTCCTCTATATAATTTTTATTCACTACCTTTAGTAACTTCCAAGGTATTCATAGAATCATTATGGTTGGAAAAGACCTCCAAGATCATCAAGTCCAACCATCACTCAACACTACCATGACCACTAAACCATATCCCGAAGTACCACATCTACACATTTTTTTGAACACCTCCAGGGATGTTGACTCCACCACCTCCCTGGGCAGCCTGTTCCAATGCCTCACCAGTCTCTCAGTGAAGAAATTCTTCCTAATAGCCAATCGAAACCTCCCCTGGTGCAACTTGTGCCCATCTCCTCTCATCCTATCACTAGTTACTTGGGAGAAGAGATCCACTCCAACCTCCTTTCAGGTAGCTGGCTCCTCCAGACTCAACAACCCCACTTCCCTCATCAGCTCCTCATAAGCCATGTTCCCTAGACCCTTCACCAGCTTCGTTGCCCTTGTCTGGACCTGCTCCAGCCCCTCAAGGTCTTTCTTACACTGTGGTGCCCAAAACTGAACCCAGTACTCAAGCTGTGCCTCATCAGTGCCAAGTCTGTGCACAATCACTTCCCTACTCCTGCTGGTCACACTATTTTTGATACAGACCAGGATGCCGTTGACCTTCTTGGCCACCTGGGCACACTGCTGGCTCTTGTTCAGATGGCTGTGCACCAGCACCCCCAGGTCCTTTTCTACCAGGCAGCTTTCCAGTCACGCCTCCCCAAGCCTAGAGTGTTGCCTGGGGTTGTGACGGTGGGTTAGGGTATGTATCCCCTTACATACAGAAGAGCTATATAAATTCTAAATACACTGCTAAACTTTAAGAAGAGATGATTTAAAAGAATCCAATGAGAATTCTA
>NW_008590792.1:0-23828 GCF_000691845.1 Merops nubicus
TGTCCTGGAGCGCGGAGGGGTGGCGAGGTGCGGGTGGGCACACAGGCGGGGTTCTGTCTCTCAGAGAGCACTTTGTGCTCAGGTTTCACTTCTTCATTCTCGGCTCACCAAATGCTTTGAGGTGATGAGTGGCTTCTTGCAGCCAGGGAGAAATCAGCACTCAGACACAAAAAAAATCTTGGGGAAAATCTTGGCCAGGGCCCATGGTCCCTTAGGGCGAGCAGGAAAACATGCTTTTTCAAAGCATAACATTTTTTTTCTTATTTGCCTTGTTTTCATTTTTGTTTTTCTGTTTGTTTTGCTTTTTATTGTTAGGAGCTATGCTTTGACTGTGACCTTGTAACATCACACCCACAAACAGAAGCAGGTTTAGATTGAGGGGAAACACGTTTTTTTCCAATGGTGGAAGAAGTAGGCCAAGCACGCCAGCTCTCT
The DNA here is from genome assembly GCF_000691845.1 of Merops nubicus. Classification (NCBI taxonomy): domain Eukaryota; kingdom Metazoa; phylum Chordata; class Aves; order Coraciiformes; family Meropidae; genus Merops; species Merops nubicus. The sequence goes on from NW_008590792.1 coordinate 436, forward strand.
CCAGAGGTTGGAGGGGCACTGGCAACTGTGGTGAGAGATGCCACATACCAAGAATTAAAACCCACCGATCTGTTATCTGTAAGTTTACCATCACTGATCAGAATTAGCTTTTTGTTAACCCTGTTCTGGAGGAAAATGCTAATTATTTTCAGATTTCAGTTTGCTGTTTCTTCATGGGGTAGTTTTCTCTGCCGTCCTACAGTGGATTAAGCAGCTCTCCATCTTCATCTATGTTTAAGTGAAATGTAGCTTTACTGAAAGAATTAAACATTTTGAAAGCATGTCGGAGATGTGGGAGCTTACACCCCATTTTCAAAAGCCTGTAGGTACTTTGGGGCCTAAATCACTGTTCAGTTTTGAAAACTTTGCTCAGAGTTGAGGAACTGAGGCAGAAATTCTCCCATCATTCAGTTCTCAGTGAGTCTGAGGCTTGATTGTGGTAACATGGGCATTTCCATTTAGTTCATATGAAGACGTGACTGTAGTCTTTGGAAAAAATGTCCCAAGAGCTCCCCGCAGACCACAGGCTACAAGAATCAGTGTCTGTAGATAACATGTCCACCACTAAAGTATGCTGATACCAACTACGGATCACATGCAAGCAATAAGAGATACACACATGCACCTCATCCTAGAGAAGGTACCCTGAGTTTGAAGATTCTTCTACTGCTTTATACCAAGACATAGGTATATGGGCAGTATATGGGCTGTCTGGGAAGACACCTCTCCTGCCCATCACTGCCACTCTGCACAGCAGGTATGTCCATAGCAAGCCTTGAACATGCCCCAGGGAATACAGTGCTCAGTGCTATATTCACAAGGCAGTGTGATCACTATAGTCATTGTCCTTCTGTGGTCCTTTCCTAGTGAAGCCACCTGCTGCCTTCTCTTGCTTTTCCTTCCAGCTTTTCCCAGATCAGTAACAGTCCCTCTTCTTCCTCCTTTCCTGTTGGTCTCATCATCCACTTAAAGGAGTGAAGAAAAATAGAGAGAAATGTAAAATAGATGGCCAGAATGGCACACACACAGCAAGACATTAGCAGCTTGGTGTCCCTCATCAGAAGGGACCAGGTGAATTCAGCTCCCTAGTCTGAGCAGCAAGACCCCTGCCAGTGCAGGGGAAGAGGGGAAGCAAGGTGGCTCTGCTCTCCAAGATGTCAGACCAAAGCCGTTTCTGCCAGACACAGGCAAACAGACAAGGTGGGAAGCAGAAGGCAGCATGCTTTGAGGTCCCAGCATCTCAGGGCAGTGAGATGACTTGATGGAGAGCATCTCCCTCCCACCTGCCTCCCATCCCTCTGGACCCCTGAATAGGACCTCCTGGTCAGCTGCCCACATTTGCCCCATCTCCCCTGGCAGCTTCCCAGGAGCTGCTGGGAGAGGCAGATGAGGCAGAGCGTGGCTCTGCACGAGCTTCGTTGCCTTTCCTGGGCAGAGTGCCCCACTTTCACCACGGCACGTATTCCAGGCTGCATATTCAGCTCCCTCCTGGGCCATGTGCTCCCCCGGTGTGGTCCTGTGCATCCTCTGAGTCACTGGGAGAGGTAAAATCAGAAAGGCAGGGGAGTGCTGATCTTGGAGACCCTTCTAACAGGCCGTGCAGCACAGGAATAGCCAATCCAAATATTTTCATGCACACACAGCATGATTCCTCTGCGTCTTTCCTGGAAAGAAATAAAGAGATTGCAAACAGCCGGAGCCTGCCAGCTCCCTGCGGTGACTGCTGAAGTCAGGTCTGATCATCCCCAAAGCCCTCAAGCTCCCACCAGAATGGCACATGATGCCCAGGGAAGAGTGGAAGAAACTCTCCCCGGCTTGGTTTAGGCAGGAGCACCTCCTCCCATCGTGTCTGACCAGAGGGCATTATTACATCTCCTTGAGAAGCTTCCACCGTTCAGGCTGTTGGCTGCTTCCCCACTCTCCCCACACCTCAGGGAGGAGAAGGCTCGGAAATGGGTGAGACACTGTGAGATAGCTGGTAAGAGCAGAAAACAAATTAAGACCCTCCCCAAAAAAGCAAGAGAAGCCACATAAAACTTAAGTATGGCATTTGAAGTTGTTGTAAACCACTCCTTATATCACTTAAGAACTGTGAAATGATAAGCAGGGAAAGTAACCTTATTGAGAGTCCGTCAGCCAGGTAAAGTCCTTTGTGCTGTGTCAGCATCAGCACTGCTCTGCTGTAACCCCATCTTGCTTAGGTCTCTCCAGGGTCTTACCATGAAACCTCTAGGCTTTTCAGACTTTTAGAGTGCCATTTTATAAAGTTTTATTACAGGGCAGGTCCTTCTCAGGCTTCTCATTACTCTATCAACACAGCAGGCACAGGCAGCAAGATGTTCTTGCAGAAGAGCAGAGGAAGCTCTTCAGACAAAGACTTTGCTGCAGAGAAGTGCCTTCAGAGACAAATTTGGGATATCAATGGCAGGACTTGATGGTAACTGTGCTTAGAAGTACATAGTTTTGATGAAAAGAGTGGAGCAAAAGCTTTTTTTTCTGGTTCCATGTTGTAGGCATGTGATTTTTTTGTTCAGCATTGATGTTGCCCATTTAACCCTGGGAAGGAAAATTGTCCCTGCAAAGTGACCACAGGCTGATGTATTTCTATAGGAAAACTGTAGTCAACTTGTCTGAGCTTGTGTGGGAAGAAGAGACTATTTTGCCTCTGTGGGAAATTCTGGTAGTCTTTTCCTCCACCTCCCCATGTTTTGAAAGATGTTTTTGAATGTTGGTCATGGTGAAGAACATCTCGTGGTCAGGGACATGCTTTTGGTTCGCCACTGGCTTCAAAACCAATATTCTCAATATTTATCAGTTTAAACTGGAGGGTGTACAGAGCGAGGAGGGTCAGTGCCTGTCTGGCAGTGTGTTCTTTAGGATGTGGTGGATTAGGGAGGCACGTAGGTAACACTGAGCTTAAGAGGGACTGGAAACATTTTAGAGGAAAGACTCAAAGACTCTGACAGATTGGAGAGCTGATCTAAACAAACAGGGTACACGTTCTGTGCTGTGGTAGGGCTGACTGACCGCATGGACAGCAGGTGAGTGACCAGCCAGGCAGCGGCTGTGGGGAGCCAGAGCACGGGGTGATGGGCACCGTGGCCCAGGAGTCAACAGTGTCACACAGTTGTGCCAAAGCAAACAGCCTGCTGGGATGAAGAAGGAGAAGTGATGCGTTGGGGAGGCACCATCTCTGCTCTGGCCGGTGCCTTTTAGGGGCTCGGCTGGAAAATGCCGTTCTGGGCATCCTCCAAGAAAAATGAGTGCAAAGAAGAGAGGCTGGTTGTTGGACACTTGGCAAATAACAGCTCTGAGGAAAGGGTTGTGTTTCATGCAGGAAATACTGAAGGGAGACATGAAACCCATTCTCTAAATGCAGAATGTCTCTGCAGAGAAGGCAGTGGCAAATCATTTGCTGTGTCCTTTGGGGTAAGAGAGGAAGTGGTGAGGTTAATTGGATTGAGAGATACAGAGAGGAGAAAGCTGGGCTCTGGAGGAGCTTATGGAAGTGGGTTTAACAGGTAAACACCTGATAAATTAGATAATCAGATAAACACCTGCCCTGGGGCAGGGGGAGGGGGATGAGGAGCTGTAAATGCAATGTGCAGTGGGGTGGAGAGTGGTGGTAGGGGGATATGCAGCAACCCTGGGAGTCCCACGGCAGGTTTGGGGTCACAGCAACCCCGCAGGTCCCACAGCAGGTCTGTCCCCACCATATTACAGGGCATGACTGTCTGCCCTGGAGCAGGTCCCTTTCCCACCTCCCCACCCTAGTAGTAGAGGTGTGGGGTGACCAGTCCCTGTACCTGTACCCCATCAGTGCTCCCTGCCTCATGTGCCCCATGGGCAAAGGGATGAAGGATAGAGGTGGGGCGAACCCAGCTTGTGGTGCTTCCTCGTTCTCATGACCTGGCTGGTGTCCCGAGGAGGTTTGCAACATGGCTTTGCTGGCTGAAGTAACACCAACGGCTGATTTATTCCCTTTGCCAGTTCCTGGTTTGCACAACTGTGGAGTTAACTCTGCTTTGGAAGAAGAAAGAGTGAAAGGGGCAGCAACCCTGGTTTCCTGCCCACCTTTCCTTGCCTGCTGAGCAGAGGGGTTATTTTGAGTTTGCCTGGGCAGGACTGAGAGCTCTCATGAAATGAGTGCCAGAGCTGCAGTTAAAGAAGCTTTGGATAAGCCCTTTTCTTACTTAGATCTATTCCAGTCCAAACAGGAACATGGTACTTGCTGTGCTCCTTGGAAGGATGCTCCAGGTGTGGGAAAGAGACTTAAATGGTTTATTTTCCCTGGAAACAAAACAGTTATAGCCAAAAAAGTGAGTAGTTCTGCTCACAGCAAGACCTGAATGGAGACTTCAGGCACTGAATGCTCCTCTCCAGCTGGGGCTTCTTGAGGGTTAACACAGCAGGAGATACCAGCAGGCACAGCACTGTGCAAACAAAAGCTGTAGGGCTTTGGCTTCATGGTTCAAAGGTCCCTCCATGCAGACTAAAAGTCCTCTGGGGGCAGAGATCATCCCTGTGCCTCCAGTGTGTGTGTTTGTGGGAAGGATGCTCATGGAGCTAGGTGCCAGCTGCGGCTGGCAGAGCCCAGAGGGACCGTCCTGGTGCAGAAAGCGTGACATTCCTCTGCAATGACTTGACCAAGGGCTCTGCTACATCATTTGGTTCCTCTTGCGGCTTGCTGGTCTTTCAACCCACATGCTCATTAGGCGATGTAGATGATAATCATGTGCTTTATCTCAGATAACTCCCAACACAGATGCTGAGGCACAGAGCTGGCTCTGTGATGGCCTGCCCTGGGTTGAATGCACAGCTACTCAAGACTCAGTTGTGGCTGGTCTAAACATAAAACCTGACCTTGAGGGAAAACACAAAAGTGGTTGTTTAAGCCAAGGTACTGCTGGCTTAGGCGCTATATGTGGAACTGAGCTCAGAGATGAAGTTTTGTCCAAACAGGAACCAGTTTGGTTGCACTGGCTGGGGCCATTACTTGACAGTCCTTGCAAGGTTGCTGCCCTCTTCTTCTGCACAGTTTGAGTTAGTGATAAGTTTAATAAGGCATTGCATTTATCTGATAAATCTGAATACCAAGGCAGTGAAACAGGTCTTGATTTTTGTGGCCAGAACTGAAGGGGAGCCTTATGCCTTGCCACCACAGGTCCATCCTTCTGCAGGGTTTGCAACTCAAACATGGGCAGACTGCAAGTTACGGGAACCAGCTAGGCTATCCTCCTGTACCAGAGGAAGTGAAAGGGGCCCGAAAAGATGGTCTTGTTGTTAAAGATGTGGTCAAGGATATCAGGGTCTTCCCAGGCAAACTTGCTGGAGTCCCGTTATCATTCATACCTTGCCCCCATGTCTGTTGAACGAGGATAACGACTGCACCGGCTCCCTGTTAGTGGAGGGGGATGATCTCCTTGGCAGATTGACTCTGCTGTGAGCCCAGAGACACCTGAGCAGGCTCCTGCAGCCCTGTTCTGTCCAGAATGGCTGTCTTGCTGGAAAAACCTCAGTGAAGCCATTCAGTGTGGATGAAGAGGCAGAAAAACCTTGTTTTCCTGGCACTGAGACTAAGCTAACAGCCTCTGAGCTTCTGCCAAGCCTCAGGTGCAAAATATGTTGAATTATTCGTGTCTTTCTTCTGTGAGAGCCCACTCCCTCCCTCTGCCTGGGCAACAGATATTTGACTGCTTCATTTCACCCAGCTTTTGCCTGTCTGATCCCATTCTTTGGGGCAGAAGTGACCTTCTGGCCACTTTTGGTAGAGTGCCTGGCAGAGGGGAGCTCCCCATCTTGCTCGTTGCCCATCACTGCTGTTGTCTGGAAGTAACAGCAGTGACTGCAACGCAGTCATGAACTGCACACAGGAATAGGCATCCTGGAGCTGGGCATAGCATCCCCCCACTGTTATAAGGGTGTCATTAAGAAGCGAGCTGAAGGGCAGCTTTACATTGTATTGAATATTTTTAATTAGGGAACTGCTTCCCGGTTGGGATTGAAGCTAGTTTACTTGCACTGTCCTGTGCTTTAAATGATCTGGTAGCTTCGCTGGTAGGAAACAGATCTCCCTGAGTTGCACGCGCCATAACTCAGCACGGTTGCAGGCTCCTTGACGGGGCAGATCAATAAATGAGGTCTGTGGGAGGCTGCAGCACGCTGATGGCGCGCCGAGCCCCGCGGTACTCGCTCTCGGCCTCCTCCGCCTGCGGGTGGCTCCACAGCATCCTGGCCATCGTGCTGTGCACTGGCTTCGGGGGGGGGGTTGGCCTTGCCATGAAGAATTAGACTCGGGGGGAGAATTTTAAGTGGGTAACAAACACCTTGTTCATAGGTGCAGTAAAAGCAGCGTGGTCATGGTAAATCAGGGTGGCAGCAGGCGGGGGGGTTGGGGGCTCCTGTGTGCTCACTAGAGATACAGTAGTGAAGAAAACTGTTGCCTATTCAGACACTCCATTTCCAGGCATCTGTTACGCAGAGGCCACGGCATTTGTGTGGATGAAACATGTTTATGGTGAAAGAGGGATTTTCTCCTCATCCCTTGGGAGGATTTTGGTGCATGGCAGTGATGGCAATGCCACCTGCAATGGCAGAGAGCAGCCGCCGGCAGGGACCCACCAAGGGCTGTGCAGCAGGGGTGGGTCCTGCTCCAACGCTCAGACAGTCAGAGCACAACTGAATAATCACACCAAAATCCACAGAAAAGATTCTGAGGCTTCTTACTTTTAAACTATCCCGCTGACTTCAAAGGCCATTTAATTCTGTCATCCTTTTTAATCACAATAACTGGAGACAGCAAAGCTGTTTATCTACAAACATTGCCAACATCTCTCTACGTGTTCAGTGGCAGTTACAGGACAGAGAAAACACACTACAATAAAATTTGCTTGCAGCAAAATTCACGTCCCAGTGGGAGCATGGAGAGAGCTTTTGAGGTGCTTTAGATTGATTATGAAATCTAAAGGGTTTCAAAACAACCGCTTTCTCACCCTGAATGTTGATTTCTCTTGCCTTGTCTGAGAGCCAGAGCTGTCTCTCTTTATTTTGGGATAACATTTTGTGCGTACAGGTGGTGGAAAATGGAAGGAGGGGAGTGTAGGAAAGAAATCTCTTTAGGCTGACCAATAGCATTGACCCTGGAACAAACAGTTCTGGCCACGATTAAATTTAAGTGGAGCAAGAAGGTTTCTAAAAAGTAAAGCAGTGAGCTTTTGATAAACAGTCTGATGAGAAGGGGCCAGGAAAAAAAACACCATCTTTTGAGGTAGAGCTGCTTTGCTTTACACTCGGGGGTTTGCAGCAAGCTGTGAATGAAGAGTGGTGGTTCCATGTTGCTTTCCAGCATTCCCACTGACTTGAGCTCCACTTGAGAGGTTGGTCTTCACCTTGAGATATCCAAGATGGTCCCTTCTCCCTCCTCACCCACATTTCCTTTCCAAGCTGACAGCCCTTGTCATCTCTCTCATTTTTTTCCCCATGGCCCTTTTCTAGGTTAATTCCCTTTTTTTTGGAGGGGAGTGAGCAGAACTGCAGTGTGCTGTTTGATTTATGGATTTATATAGTCCTATAGTAGTGTTTTCTGTGTTGTTTTGTGTTCCTTTCCAACTAATTCCTGGATGAAACCTCCTAGTGACTGTGATACACATGGAATATACCCAAGGCAGGGGTGTATGTACCACAGGAAGCAGCCTGGGCTAACCCAGCTGGCACAGCCAGCATCACCACATCAGCCTTGTGGCATACAAATGCTTCTGGAGGTCTGGAACAGAAGCAGAAACTTTCAGAGTGAAGTATGAGTAACTCTGTGTTTAAGAGGACTCTCTTTCTCACCTAGAGCATGATAGAAAGACTACGTGGTATGTGGGGAACAGAGGAAAGGTGTTATTAAAGGGGAGAACTCACCTTGCCTTTCTTTGACACTTTCCTCCTGAGAGCACTTCTGTGAACACATGTCTTCGGTCTCTGGGACAAGGGGGTGCTTGGTGAGAGGCAAGGAGAGCAGACAGACCTCTGCCAGAGAAACGGTATTGTCACTGAAGATGTGGTATTTTCTTTCCAGGACAATGAATTACAGTTTAAAGGTCCATCTGCTGTGGGTGTTTTGTAGGCTTTCCATGAGGAACAGGACTGAGACTGTGGTTGCTGTGTAAGAGACCTTCTCACTTGTACCTCAGGCTCTGTTTGATGTGTACCTGCCCAGGAGGACTAAGCTGGTATTTTCAGAGACATGAGACCCTCAGATAATTTTTCTGAGTGGTTTAAACAAATTTACAGCTCATTAAAGTCTACATATAGTTAGGAGGATTTATGCTGAGAGGCAGCTCTTGCCATGTGTCAGTAGTGAATTTTAGTTCTTAGGCACTTTGAATGAGGAGATCCTTCTGCAGATTGTTCACAAGAAAGATTGGCTGCCCTAAATTATCACTATACACAAGATCTGTATTCTCAATAGTCACTCTCTTTCCCAGATCACTTATGAACATGTTGAACACCACAGATCCTCAGGGAAATCCCTTGATAACCTATTCGTATTATGAAAATTATTGATTTCTTCCTACCCTTTGTTTCCCATTGATAACTATTGATGCAGAAATGCCCTTCCCCTTTGCACCCCTACTGCGTCAATCCCAGAAAAGCCCTGGGTGAAGGACATTTCCAAAAGCCTGTGAAAAATACAGCCTGCACTGGGGGTCAGGTCAGCCCATCAGAGTGGTCACCTTCACTTAGAACTTGACTAATTATAAAGCAAGACTCTTCCAAAAACCATGTTGTCTCAGTCCCTAATATATCACAAGTTTATTAACCATGGTCTTTATTATAATACCAGTGTGCTAAATAAAAAAAAAAAAACAAAAAACAGATGTCCTGATGTGCAAATTCCCTGGGCCACCTCCTGAGCCCATTAAAAATTTGCCAGATTTGCCATTTCTTAAGTTGAGAGGCAGATTTGAGCCACTGGTGGCACAGCCCATGAGCAGCCTGGCAGTTCCCTTCCTGAGTGTCTTCTGACCTCCAGGGCTGGCTGGTGTGCTGCCTGCAAATTTATTAATCTGTTTAAAACCTCTCTATGGCCTCAATATCTAATCTGTTACAGAGAGCAGAGTGTTACAGGGCAAAATTCATTAATGCTTGTAAAGCTCATCAAGATATTTCATGAGAAAATCCCATCATATTTTAATATATTTTTAAATGTCACAAGTAAGTTCTCATTACTCATTGAAGAGCTGAAGCAAACAGTGCTTGCCAGACCCAAATATTGGAACAGGCAAAGGCTGTAACTCTCTTCATTTACCACTTTTAGGACACTTTCATTTCAGCTTAAACTCCCTGCCTTGATTCTGCTCTCGTACATAGAAGCACACCCGTGGCTTTTCCAAATGTAGGTTCAGGGATACCTGTAGACCCCTGGCCATGGGCTTTTCAGAGGCTGCCTAGCAGCCCCACGGAGGTCTGAGAGTTGCTGGGCCTAGTCCCTGTTAGCATTGCCCTGGCTTTGCAGTGTGAGATGCCAGCATGAAGAACAGCAGAGAATGGACGAGTGCATCCAGCAGATGCCAAATCAGAAAGACACAGGAAACCTTCCTGAAACCCTTCCCCTCCCAACCCAGCATGGCGTTTTGTCCCCCTCCGATGGTGCTTGTACATTACTGCACGCTTGGTGGTGGGGTTGACAGGTGGGTCTGGGACTAGTGGGACTAGTGGACATGTCCATTTCTGTTCAAGTGGCCTAAGTGGCATTTTCCCCCATGACCACAGATGTGGTCTGAGTCTCTGTAAGACCTTCACAATGAACTTGCATTTCCCCTTGTTTTTCATGCCAGGATGTCCAGAGGAGACATGGCCAAACCCCTGCTGGGCCATGGGAGGTTGGAGGGCGACCCCAGCAGGCCTGCGGCCGGCCGCACGGTCGGGGTGCTGGGGAGTGGGGACTTCGCGCGGTCGTTGGCCATCCGCCTGGTGTGCTCCGGCTTCAGGGTGGTGGTGGGCAGCCGCAACCCGAAGCGGAAGGCTGGCCTCTTCCCCTCCGCAGCAGAAGTCACCTTCCAGGCCGAGGCGGTGAAGAAGACGGATGTCGTTTTCGTGGCGGTTTTCAGGGAGCATTACTCCACGCTCTGTGACCTGGCAGATGTGCTGGCGGGCAAGATTCTGGTGGACGTTAGCAACAACACCGAGATGAACCATCACAAAGAATCCAACGCCGAGTACTTGGCTTCCCTGTTCCCAGCCAGCACCGTGGTCAAGGGCTTTAACGTGGTTTCTGCGTGGACACTGCAGTCAGGTGCCAGGGATGGAAATAAGCAGGTATTGTTTTCTTTTGACAAGGGCCAAATCCCAACTGTTTCAGCAGCCGAGGTCTGGCAGCATCAGCAAATGGCCTTAGGCTCCAGGAGGAGGGTTCTGAGTGCTGGCCGTGGCATCCAGAGGCCACCCCATAGCTTCTGTGTTTCTTTGATCAGAAATGAAGTACTCTGACTTAGTTCAGCCTCTGGAGCCTCTGCCTAAGTGAAGAGTATTTCACTCTCTGCTTGTCCAAACACAGGCAGTATAACAAACTGGTGGTGCACGTATGAAAGGAAACCTGTCCAGGAGGGAGGTCTTTGGCAGCTGTGGTAAATGCCCGTCAGAAAGCCTGCCAGGAAGCACGGGGCTCGATGGAGTAACACAGGCTGCCTCTGGCAGAGCACCTCACGGTGCGCTCCTTCCCAGCAGCCTGGTCTCTCTTTGCCCCATGTCTATCTTTCTGTTTGTTGCAGGTTCTGATCTGCTCAGATAACCAAGAAGCCAAGCGCACCGTAGCAGAAATCGCTCAGGTCATGGGATTCACCCCTGTAGACATGGGCTGCATGTCGTCAGCCTGCGAGATCGAGAACATTCCCCTGCGCCTCTTGCCAGCCTGGAAAATCCCCATCTTTTTGGCTCTGGGGCTCTTTCTTTGCTTCTTCACTTACAACCTGATCCGGCAGGTCATCCACCCTTACATCAGGGAGCAGAAGAACAAGTTCTACAAGATCCCCGTCGAGGTGGTCAACACAACGCTGCCTTGCGTGGCCTACGTCATGCTGTCCCTGGTGTACCTGCCCGGGGTGCTGGCAGCCTGCTCGCAGCTCTACTACGGCACCAAATACAGGCGCTTTCCAGACTGGCTCGACCAGTGGCTCCAGCACCGAAAGCATATCGGTCTCCTCAGCTTCTTCTGCGCAGCCCTGCATGCCGTGTACAGCCTCTGCCTGCCCATGCGCCGCTCCCACCGCTACCAGCTCATCGAGATGGCCGTCAAGCAGGTAACGTGGGTGCTCTTCAGGTCAGCACCCGGAGGCATCTTCTACACACGTCCAGATCCTGGGGAGTGGGTTTAGTATCTTGGCTTTTGCATTCACCTTCCAAAGCACGTGTGGGACGGCGGGAAGACACTGTTACCTGTATGAACGTCCTCCATGGGGCAACCACACACTACGTGCTGGGCATGCACCCATCTCCACGGAGGACCAGCCATCTTAGCAAGGTGTTGCCTGTGCATATACAGGCAGGACTAGGATCAAACTGCCCCATACCCTTGCTCCCCAGAAGCACAGACAAGCCTTTGAACCAGCCTTGGCCAGCACCTGGCACATCCAACACTAGGGCCGAGGCAGGAAAAATGCTAGGAGGGGAGAAATCCAGTATTGGAGGCAGCCAAGTTCCCTTCAACTTTTTTCCCTAGATTTTGGGAGATCCCTGTTTGCTTGCACTGATGTTCACAGTAGGTGCCTGCTGGAGTGACCAAGTCATAACCTGAGGGTTTGGTTTTGTAGAAGACACGTCTTCATCACAGTGTGCCTCCAGGAATTTAACAAAATGATGCTGTAGAACTCATCATAGTCTAAGGGAACAAGGAAATGGAAAAGGACTTTATTGCCTTATTGAGGCTCTTGGCAGTGTTTATCCAGTGTGAGACAGCTACCTGCAGGCAGCTCCACCGGCTCTGCAACTTGGCAGTGCCACAGACAATTGTGATTCTGCCCTTCTGCTTCTCATTGCTCTGCCCCACTCCCTCTTGGGATGGCACAAGCTTCATGGGGAACCTGATCAGGGAATTGCCCGGCAACCAATCTGCTTTTCTGTGCCCAAGTGTTTCTAAATGCTTGTCCCAACAGAGAGGAGGGAAGGGGCCGTGGGGACAGAGGGGAGCAGGATGGCCGGTTTTGGCAGCAGGGCCCGTTCAAAGCATCCATCAAACAACATGCCCAGCCTCTCAGCTCCAGCCTTGAGCAGGTCCTTCTCACTTGCCACAGTTGCACATTAATCTCGGGCAAGCATCCTGTGTTCATTTCCCCTCTACCTCCTGTTTTCTAGCAATATCTTTGTTTAGTAAATTAAACCCATTTAATGGGCTGAAGAGGATGGTTCTAAATGTTCCTCTTTGCCATGCAGCAGAAAACCCATCTTCTCTTCCATTAGCATGAACAATTTCCCCCCCTAAATGCACTTAAAACAAAGGTTATTAGGAGACTACTGCATATTCAAGCGTCTGTATTTGTTTTCATGGCTGTAAACTGACTTCTCATTCTAATTATCTTTCCAAATGCAACTCTGGGGCTTGCTGCTGTGGTTACAGGCTGTGGGAGCTGGGAGCATTCAGCAGTTCTTCCCAGCAGGTTTCAGATCAGGTCTAGCTTTGGCCAAATGGCAGTGGGATAAAAGAGCATTTCTGCACCTCTCAAACAGGCAAATAGTGCTGGAGGTGTGAACAGGATGCAGTGTTCATCCAGGCAACCTGCTCCCAAACCCAAAATGACTACAGATAAAATTCACTTCCTCTATTCCTAAGTGCTCCATTTTAACAAACCTTCATTGTCATGCCAGGCTATGGAGAAGAAGATGAATATCTGGGTAGAGGAGGAAGTCTGGAGGATGGAGATTTATATCTCTGTTGGAATAATTGCCCTGGGCTTGATGTCGTTACTTGCCATCACTTCACTTCCATCCATCGCAAACTCTCTCAACTGGAGGGAATTCAGTTTCATCCAGGTAAAGTTGACATTTCCCAATGCCAGAGAGTGATTCTGCAGTCAGTCAGGCCCTCACACAGACCATGGAGGGCAGAGGTTGACTGGCCTCCCATCACATCCCTGCTCCAGCATGGCACCTGCAAGCTGCACACCGGTGTCGGGGGCAAACCCTGGCGCTCCATATCCCCTGTGCACCCAGAGCCAGGAGGTGACAGTGAGCGGCCACGGCGGGGCAGAGCTTGCATGCACCCAAATATTCAACAGAACAGGTTCGAAAAGGCTTAGACTGGTCTATGCCAGAGCCCGAGCAGCACAGAGAACTGGGTGTGGTTTCAGTGAAAAGTCCATGTCTGATACTAAAAAGTGAATTAGGAACATAATTTTTCTTTCTCCAAAATCGTCCAGTGGTTTAGGAGCCTTCTTTCTTGCAGCAATGTCCAAGCCCCCAGGGGCCAAATTCTTTTATTGACCTGAGTCCACCAATGTGGGACATTTGCAAACCCCAAACTGGGTGGCTGTGGTGTTCTCGGGGATGCTCTTGGAGCCAGGCTAACAGGGATAGCAGGGAAGGAACCTTTGAGTATTGCCCACGCTCTGCTACAGTGACCCCCAGGGCACTCCAACACACCAGAGCCCCGGTGGGACCTGGATCTCCTCCACAGAGCCTCCCTGAGCGTCGCACTGGGGCACACCTAACCCTTCAAAAGGGGAGGGCAGGGGTCGGGGATGTGGAGGTGAATATCTTCCATCCAGCCCCTTCTGCTGAAGCTCCTCAGCAGCATATAAATAATTCAATATTCATCAGAGCAGGAGTTTGAAGCCTGCTCCCCTGCTGTCCCCACAAGTACCCCAATGACCAAACGAGCAAGTCAGTTTGCCATTTTTCCTCTCTTGCTGTGGACTAGTGAGGAATTATTTACAGTAAGTAGAAAGCCTCACCAGGAGAGCTTGACCCCAAGAGATTGTCCCCTAGGGAGAAGGGAGACCTGGTTTTAAACCTCTTTATCAGGCTGGACAATGGGAGCATACTAATTCTCACCACCATGCCTCAGGGGGAGGGCTGCAGCTGCTGCGATGTTGGATAAATCAATCTTGGCTTAGGCATCTCACACCAGGAATTCCAAATGAAGGGAATTATCTCCTTTGGAGGCTTTGAAACCCCATGCATTTCCCTTTGTCTCCCCAGGCAGGCTGGCAGCTCTCCTGGAGGGTGCTGGCATTTTGGGATGTAATAGAGAAGTTGTCACAGCAGGTAGTGCTGCCATCTCCTACTAGTGCATGTAACTCAACTGCTGCATCTGCCCTCTGGGACACCTTCCCGCATATTTCTAGGGGTATGTCATCCCCAGGACCAGACAAATATGACATGGTCAGCTCCAAAAATAGCTCTTGGCTGCCCCACATGGGAACTAGCTGGCTCAGTTCATGGAAAGACAACTATTTCTGTCCACATGAGCTAAAGCATGACAGTGTGACACGAGCTCCCAGCTGATCCCGTGCAGCAGAGGCACGGCTGGTGTTGTGTCCTGCTGAGGAAGTACCACGTCAGAAGAGCAGGTTACAGATCCCTTAGCATGTTAGCTCCTGTCTATTGTTTTTTTTTATGGGGATTCTTGTTAAAAGGATTTACTCTTCAGTAAATTGGTGATGCTTTTCTTGAGGTAAATACAAGGGGTGAAGTGTGAGGCTGCTCTCTCAAACACTTGGGATGTCTGGCACTTGACTCTTTCACAGCCCATCAAAGGCACTGTGGCTTCCTGTGCCTGGGAAAAGTGAAAGAGAGGGAGAATGCAGAGTGCAGCTGCCCCAGGCAGATGTCTCCCAGAAAAGGCAGCACTTCCTTGCCATCTTGGTTGAGCTGCTGATCTGTTTGAGAGCTGCTGTACCAAAAGCCACAGCTGAGAAAGGGCTGGGGCTTGTTACAAATTCAGGAGCCACTTTAGTCCCCTTTCTGTGTGGAGCTTCCTTAGTCACAACATTTTCCAGCAGCAGTAGTGTTACGGGATACTGACACCCTTTTTAAATACATGTCTGTTGCCTGATGGAACAAAAATCCTCTTTGGATTGTTGCTAAGGTTTTAGGATTAAAGAAACCAGTTATTTTTTATAGTAGTTCCTGCATGTACACAGATTTCAATTAAATATAGTTAAATGGGGTACACCATTCACCTTTATGTCCAGTTTTGATTAACAGAAAATGTACAGGATGTAGACACTGGATAACAGGAATAATTCAACTTATAGGGGACATTTATAGTGTTCCCCAGTGATTTACAAATCAACTCTAATTGGCTGAGAAGTAAAAATGTGTATGACTGCCTTTACCTTCCCATCCTGAGAACTCTTCTTGGAATTTGAAGGTTGAATTTACCTGGTTTCTTTCTTAGCTCATGTATCACAAGATAGAAAGAATCTGTCATCAGAACTTTTGTAGCCCTCCTGTCAACGAAGTGCGAGCCAGAGCTGCTTCCAGGGAGCTAATGACTTCATGGGGCTGATGGCAGCAGAAGTCAGAAACATATTTGGGTCAGGAAGGGGCTATTTGCTTTGGATGCTGCCCAGACATTTCTAAATGAGCCACATGCAACTGAATCACCTTCACTGATGCATTACAAGGAGCATTGCAGACACCAAGGAGATGGAGGAGGTAGAAGAGTTAATATAAAATCGAAAATATATGCAAAGTCTGTATTAGGAAGATGCCATCTTCATACAGCCATCTTTCAGAGGGCTTTAAGACCTTAGGTGCTGGTGACCATTCCCCATGCTGTGACAGTGTGAAAGAAACCTCTGCCACTGTTCAAAACAAAAATCCAGAAGCTGACAGCTTGTCTGGTGGGTGCAGCCGTGAGGCCCTGCTGACCACACGTCCTTCAGCCAGCATCAGCACTGGGATCTGCTCCGGGCAGCCCCTGCTCTCACCAGAGAGCCCCTTGTTGGTATTCCAAGCAGACAGGCCCACTGCTGCTGTCTGAGGAGCTGCCAGTGCTGTTCCCAGCCACTGGCAGCTTATCCACCTGCTTTTTGCCAATTAGCTTTCTTGTTTCACATGCCCTGTTTTCTGCACACAAAGGTGGGTCACCGAGCACCTGTGATGGTTGCTCACCTTTTGTACTACTCATTTCCATTCCTACTCCTCCCCAGTACCATCAGCAGAGAAGGAGAAACTGTAGAAGAACAAACTACTTATCCCCAGCTCAAACATCTCTGCCATGCATAGAGTCCTGCTCAGGCTGACTCCAAAAGCACCCTCTGCCCAGGGCAGAAGGCATCTGCTCACCTTGGACTTCACCCTGTCCCCCTTTCCTCTGCCCTGCTCTGCCAGATGAGTCTCAAGTGGGTATGTCCAACCTTTTGCCACCCAGGGATCTTTTTGCCTGTTGGAGAGAAGCTCAGAGTCAGTAAATGGTGGATGAGCTTCGGGTCAGGTCCTGCTGTTATATTCAACCATGATCATGGCATATTGCAGCAAACTCCTCTGTAATTTTCCAAATGAAGCCAATCCTGACCCTCTCCAGGCTTGCTGCATGTTACCACTTTGGTCTGGGAATCAGGCATGGCTTCTGGTGAGGACGGCTGTCCCTGGAAGAAAGGATGGGTGTGGGAATGCATGCA
Organism: Merops nubicus; assembly: GCF_000691845.1. Taxonomy (NCBI): domain Eukaryota; kingdom Metazoa; phylum Chordata; class Aves; order Coraciiformes; family Meropidae; genus Merops; species Merops nubicus. The sequence continues at coordinate 17,043 of NW_008590792.1, forward strand.
GGACTGAGGTTCAGTTCACAGGTCTGCTCCCAGCTCCTGGCACAAGCTTGAGTGATGCTCAGCTCTAACACAGAAGAGTTCCCTTCCTTGGCAGGGGGTCATTCGGGTGAAATCATGACAGGACTCAGCAACACCCACATGACTGCCTGACAGGTGCTGTTAGAAGTGAAGTACCTAGATTTGGTAGCAGGTTTTAGAGCTTTCCTCCCCTCCCCTGACAAGTCCTCTCAGCTGCCTACATGATTAGCTCCATGTGTTAAAGCACTCAGTCTAGTTTGTTGGTAACAACATTATACATTTTAAATAGTCTGGGTTTTAAATAATTTTCCAGCAATCAAAAATAAGAAGGGATGTTTTGAGTTGAGTAGTTTTCTAGATGGGATTGTTTTCTCAAGAGAAAATGGCAAGTCCCTCCTCCTGTCTTGCCCTGGTCTTTTATTTCCCTGCTGCATCCTTTTTCCCGGACATAACCTTCAGGAAGACCTTGTTTCTTGCAGATCTCTGACTAGCTGCACCAAGCCAGATATTTTTATTTGTAAAGGCTTCTTTCCCTTAGTTAGGGGCATCAGCAGCAATATTTTCCCTGTCTAGGCATCTTGAAACATGGTTGTCACTGCAGGCTTAGACCAAGCCTTCAAAGTAGGGCAGCAGAGCAATATGCTACACCCGCACTTTCCTTTGAAAGTACAGCAGCAGAGGTGCACTTGAGGTGCCTCCGGGAGCAAGCACCCAGCTCCTGCTGAGTGCCAGCAGGCAGAGGGAGCTGGCAGGCTTAGGAGCCACCACGTCTGATGCTGGCAGGAAACCACCGGTGAGAGACCACAATTTAAAATCCCTCTTGAGGGGAACCCTCAGAGAGAGCTGGAAATATTCAGGCAAAATGTTGTCTCTGTGGGTGCTTGGGAGCCATGGTCTCAGCTGAAAAATGGGGAAGTTCTTGTCTACAGAGCAGAGGCTGGGTTCGGGCTGCCTCCCTGAATGGATAAAGGGCTCGTCACTCCCCGTTTCAAGGACTTAGTCCATCATACAGCCCGATGGTCTGGCTCACAAACCAACACGGATCTCTAGGACGGAGGAGGAAACCTTTCAGGGCTGTTGATCACCTCAGAAGAGAGCCCTTATGTCGCCACAGTCTCATTTTCTTGTAGATGACAGCAGTTACCCAAAGGTGTCTTGCTGTGCACAAAGCTACAGCTTCGCCAGCCTCTGACAGTGCCAAGTGCTGGTCCAGAGCCAGGATGCTGATCCTTCGCCCGGCCGGTCAGCAGCCTCTCACTAGCCCTGGACCAGCAGGCAGCAGAGCTGGCAGCTGTGGCTCACAAGGAGCACTCGTGAGCTGCCTGGGGTTACGTGCTCAGCAGAGGCTGGGGCTGCTGCCGAGCACCCAGGAAGGAGCCCACCTCTCAGCCCAGCTGGCAGCATCTTCTGGGCAACTTCTGCTGAGTTTCTAATATCACACTTAACCTCCGATTAGAAAAAGAAGAATGCAGTCTGGCACGCTACCCAGGAAAGGTTCCCAGCCACATTTTGTTCTGTCAGAGAAACCCAGGAATATTCATTGCTGTCTCTGTGCTGTGTGCGCTTACTAAACAGTGTAAAAAGATGTAGGAAAATAGACAGGCACGAGGAGCTCTGCTAACTGGTGTATGTTTCTCTTCCTTCTAGTCCACCCTTGGATTCGTTGCGTTGGTAATCAGCACTCTGCACACGCTCACGTACGGCTGGTCAAGGGCCTTTGATGAGAACCAGTACAAGTTCTACCTGCCTCCAACATACACCCTCACGCTGCTCATCCCGTGTACTGTGATCCTAGCAAAAGTCATCTTCAGTCTGCCCTGCGTCCGGCACAGACTGCTGCGCATCAGGAGGGGCTGGGAGAAGGGCAGGTATGTGAAGTTCATCCTGCCCAGCCCAACGGGGGAATTTTCAAGTGGGGAGACCTCGAGCAACGTCTGACAGAGCCCCGGCTGTGACAGAGGAGTTCAAAGCACTGTCAAGAATTCTATATAGGTGTTTCTTTTTCTTAAATATATGTATGTTTTGGTATAATTGTATTATGGGTAAATAATAAAATTTGGTGACTTTAGAAAATGGATGACCATGAAACTAGTTTGGACAGCAGTAGTTAAATTCTGTTGCTGATTTGCTAGACATTTATTGCCTTAAAAATGATCTTGAAAGTCGAGCTAGCAGCACTAATATACGTGGGAAACCGATGGACCATGTTAGATCAGTCACTTGAGGTGCTTGCTGGCAGCTCACCAGACCAGTACTTTTCTGTTGCTTCCCTAGCTGCTGTCACAAATTTCAATGCCTTTTTTAAAATATAAAGTAGCACAGACATTCTGGAGTTTGTGACAGCAAAGATACTCTGCCTCATGAGCGTCTTGATCAGTCAAGGCAGTGAGGTTTAGAAAGACGAGCTGTCTCTGGTTTTGGTCTCCTCAGTGAACTGCATGGACAGCAATATCCACGTTAGGTAGCATTTGCAGATTTTACTAGAAGTATCCAAACCTGACAGCAAGTCCAAGTATCCCTGTTCCATCAAACAGACAGCACTTCTGTTCCTATAAGCTGTGCCTGGTGCACAATTATAACCTGCAGAAATAAAACACCTTCTCCAGCAGTATAAAAGCATTTGAAGAGAGAGTTGTCCCTAATATCACCCATTTGGTCTGCAGTGCTGGCTCTGACATGACAGCTGCTGCTGCTTCATATTCTCTGTTTTACCAAGCCAAAGTTTCAAGCAGTATTTGATGGGAATAGAGCAAAGATAATTATCAGAAAGAGCTGCTGCTTCACAAAATTACATGGAGAAAGCCAAGGCCTTCCAGCTGGCCTTACATCAGATAACAGGGTGAAGCTTTTAGAAATCACTGTCACCTGAACATGCCCATTTACACAGACAAAACAGCAGCTCTAAGCCCATTAGCTTCACTAGCAGTAATAAGATCTTCCAACGGTCTTGCAAAGGGATCAGCAAGTTGTGGCCACAACACAGTCACTTCTAGGGGCAGTTTAGGTTAGATAGTAGGAAAAATTTCTTCACAGGAAGGGTTGTCAAGCCATGGAACAGGCTGCCCAGGGAAGTGGTGGAGTAACAATCTCTGAAGGCATTTTAAAAGACATGTAGATGTGGCACTTAAGGACATGGTTTAGTCGTGACCTGGCAGTGGACTTGATCATCTTGAATGTCTCTTCAAACCAGAATGATTCTGTGAAAATAGAGCATTTTTACATTTTGGGCCTTGCACCTTAAAGAGTAACTTGGTAGATCACAGAGCAGGTATCTAATGCTCTTCTGACTTCATTGCCCTGTACTTCGTCCAATGTGTGTGTGAAGATTTCGGTCCTAATTTCATTTTCCAGCTGTCACTTTCTATCCCTTCAAGCTCTTGATCTTTATCAGAATAATTCTTTAGGCTTTGGAAATCCGAATCACCAGCAAAGAATTGATGGCCATTCACAAAAGCTGATTTAAAAGCACGCAATCAGGATGACACAAGACTACCTCAGTAAGGTCAGATACAAGAACATGGCTAGAACGGCCTCACGTTCCTACAGTTAAGACACCACTCAGCATTCAGTACTGCTCTGAAAAACACCAGATGATTTCTACACAGACAATCTTAAGAATTCCCTGTTTAGCCTCAAATAACTGAATAATATTCTCTCAATATTGCTCACAGTACCTGTGATGATATCAAGGGATTTCAGTTCTTGCCTAAGGCTTAAACTCTCTTCTTGTCACTGACCACAAAGCAATCAGCATGAGATTTCACATCTATACATCTAAACATGTCTAGATTTCACAATCATCCCCTTCAGAAAGCTGCGATTATTCAGGTTTCCCCATCCACTTCCATAACCTAGCCCAGATCTGCACCTGATCAAATCACTTATCAAGCAGATTGATTACCCAGCACTATTTGTGGATGAATGGTCAGCTTTCTGCACATATTTGAGGCCATTTCACCCACTCCACTTTAACTCATCCTTAAGAGAAAACGGGATTCAGCAAGCTTGATCTTTCAGTCTTCTCCTCCACTTCATCATCAAGCAAAGTCAACAAAAAAGCACCAGTTTACACATTTTCTGGTTACAACAGCGTATTCCAGTGCCTCTTTGTCCCACCTAAGCTTCCTTTCACATCTTGAGGTGAGGCAAGACCACTGCCTGGCAGCAGGAGGTTGCTGTGGGGAAGGACTGGGAGCCAGGGAAAGCCCATTACACACGCTTGCAGGCTTTATCTTCAAGGGGAAAGGTGTGGGTTTATTGCAAGGAGCTGCAAGGTTGAGGACTCACCTTTGTGCCCTGCAGAAGTAAGGTCTGCACCTTTGCTTTGTTTACCTGACTTTCACACCCACGTGCCCTCTCCCATGGATAGCAAAGGGTCAGTTTTCATGAGCAGAAACAGAGCCAGGCACCTGGACCTAACTGGGGAGCTGGCTCTATTAGTGAGTCTGCATGGTGCTTTGCTGATTGACACATGCCCAGATGGATGGATGAGCCAGTTCAAAATCCCTGCAGTTCCACAGCATCTAAGAAAAGGCATGTCTAGGTCTCCAGGTAGCACCTGTGCCAACATGCTGCCCAGCTAGTCACCACCCTTTTTAAAAGACTGAAATCAATTCCTATAAATGCAAACCAGCATTTCAAATGGTGCCCTCTGTAGGCATCTGGTCCTTAAAACACTGGACACAAAAGTTAAGAGTAATTTCTTCTGATCCTGGAACACTGAAAAGTAGTTTGAGGAATTTTGCAATTATCTTTTCCTTACACATGGTTCAGTGAGGTTAGCTTGAAGTTTACCGATTCACTGGTTTGGAACTTGGAGTCTCTCTGTGTATACGTATACACACACACATATATATTATTGCAGAATGTATAGCTGGAATGTAAATTCTTTATCTTCTGTATTGCCTACTATGTGCCTCTGAGATATGTAAAAACCAACTGAAAAGCTGTAAGAATAACTAGCACCAGTTTTCATCACTGGCATCTGTAGTTACATAAAGATATTTTGAACAGGTTTATACAATTATATCAGAACTCATTTGAGACTTTTTTTTCCCTCCTCCCCCTAAACAATACCATTACTTTTATGACAGTAGTAGTGTGATTAGAATTTAACCACTAGAAAATAAAACTCACTACAGCCAGCAGCTGGTAGAGTCTCATTATCAAGGTAATAAGTGACAATGATCATTGCTGTGAGCCGTGGTGCCAGGGCCTCAATCACAGAGTTCCCAGACATTAGGGAGGGCACAAGTGTGTACAGACATACGTTCCATAGCCTCACGAGAGGCTACTGACGCTGCACAGCACTTGTGGCACAGGATTGGACAGGATTAATTCACTAAACAAAAAGTGCTGTTGATACAGAGTCCAAGGAAGAGGGAGTTGCAGATGAGGGTTTACAGGACTGAAAAGAAAAACGGAGTTTTACTACTATTAGTTTGTTCTATGTTTAAGTCACTTCTTTGCAGAAGTGGCACGCCAGATCAACCAACTTCTGGATCTGCAGCATTGCATTTTAATGAGCTAATTTGTAAGTTGATTTTAATGAGTTCATTTAAATTCCTGTGCTGAAGATTAACCTCTGCAGGTACAGTTCTCTCGCTCCTTCTGTTTTATAATGCAAGGCTTTTAACAGTGCAATTGGTTTCTTGCTCTTCAGGGATTTACTTAGAGTGATATATCAACTACAGTTAAATCTTTAGGGGGTTGCACTTGCTCCAGCAGCCTGACACAACATATTGCCTTGAGTCTCCAAGATGGCCAGTTCAGCCACATGACCTCCTACAATCAGCAACAAAACTCTGGTGTTAGCCTTGAGCTCAACATTTCACAGACTGAGCCAGCAGGATCTACAGACTGTGCCTCAGGCCTGAGCAATGAGATTTGTTACACTAGGGCAGTTTTCTTTTATCTGCTTATTGTGCCTTAATAAGCAGCATCAGTTTTGCAGAGTTTCTGCAAAAGGTTTTTAGTGAAAATCAGAACAATGCTTATTTTAAAGCTGAGCATACAGCAGAAAGATACCATCTATGATTAGGGACAGTTCTTGTCTGCAGAGTGTGTGCAGGACTTTCATAATCAAAGGCTAAAGATAACCGAGGTGTGTGGCCAGCCAGGAGGATCACGTATTACAAGCCGTGGTATTACTGGAACCTTTCAAACACTTAAAGTGTCACTACTGCCATCCTTCTAGAAAGATAATCTGCTTTAGATTTAGAAACCTCAGCACTGGAGGATCCACTACAGCTGCTGCTCAGCTGGTTAGTTATTCTTCTTATCCATTTCCCATATCTGATCTGCAATTAGCTAGCCTCAGTGGCTGCACACCAGCCTGTGGGCTGAAAGAGCGACCTACAATCAGATGCCTGCATTCAGTTTAAGCTTTCTCATCCAGTGCTCGAGAAAACAATGTTACTCTGCAAGATTCAAGTCTGCTTTCTGCCAAACCAGGTTTATTGGATTTGGGAGGGATGGGGCCAGGGAGCAGTGTAAAGAAATGGGCATGATATTAACTGCTAGGATACTGCGAGATGATGCTCGCTGCAAGGCTTTCATTTCTAGATTGCCGTTTTGACTCTAAAACCAACTGATGTCCTCCAGCTGCACAGACACAAAGGGAGAGAGCCAAAGATGTGATCTCAGAGCAGCATGAAAAAATAGATCAACATCACGCCTTCCGTTTTAGAAATCTGGGTTCACTGAAGAAAGGTGGCTTCCCAAACCAGCCTTACAGAACACGGTCATAGAATCACAGAATCATTTAGG
>NW_008590793.1:0-2159 GCF_000691845.1 Merops nubicus
TGCACCCCCAGCCTGGGCTGGGACTGAGATCAGACCTGATCTCCTCCAAGAGCAAAGACAAGGGTGCTCTTCATCCAGCGACCTCAGGGCTCTTCTAGGTGACACCAGCCCTTCATTGCTGGTTCTTCTGCACATCTCAACAGCCCAGTGAGACATCCGAGCTGGGAAATGACTCCTGCAGTCACCCAAAGCAGCCCCTGCTCCCTCCCTCTTCCTGGCCAGCACAGTGTGCAGCCTGGTGCTCAGCACCTCCAGGGGCCAAGCCAAGTGTCTGTTGGGTGAAACCACAGGGTAGTGTCAAACATCTGAGAGCTTCTGAGGTGCTGAACAAGGATGGGTAAAGGATGTGTTATCATGAAGCTTCAAGCTGTGGGGCTGGTGAATGGAGCTGGGGTGGGATGAGCACCAGAAAGGAGATGGCAGGAAGGGTGCCATGGGCTGGAGGTCAGGGCTTCCTCTGCTCAGCTGTGACCACCAGAGGTGTGGTCCTTCAGCAGCCACCCAAACCTCCAGGGCTAGCCTGGGATCCCTCTATGGGCAATGAGATGGGTCACAGGATCTCAGCGTGGTGGGGTTGGGAGGGACCTCTGGGGATCATCCCATCCCACCCCTGCTCCAGCAGCTCACCCCCAGCAGGGTGCCCAGGGGCACAGCCAGGAGGGTTTGGGATCTCTCCAGAGCAGGAGACTCCACAGCCTCTCTGGGCAGCCTGGGCCAGGCTCTGCCACCCTCCCAGCAGAGAAGTTTCTCCTCCTGCTCAGGTGGCACCTCCTGGGTTCCAGTTGGTGCCCGTTGCCCCTCAGCAACCCCTTCCAGACATCCTCAAAGGTGGAGGAGATATCAAAGCTAAAACACTGAAGGGTTTGTAGCTCATGTGAAGAGAGATCAACCCTGGGAAGCTCCTGAGGCACCAGTAGGAGCAGCTGGGGTTTAATAGATCTCCCAACCCATGGGCAGAACACCACCACGTGCTTCACTGCTCATCTGCAAGCTGCTGGGAGCTGGAAAGACCCATGGAGGAGGGCACCACGGGCACCCACACGGTTTGGGAAAAGAAGGGCAACCCTTTACCTGCAGCTCGAGGACCTTGATGCGATGGCGATGGTTCCTCAGCTCCTCCTGGAGCTCTGAGATGAGCTCCCGCAGCTCCAGGATCTGCTGCTTGCGTTCCTCGTTCTCGTGGAGCCAGTAGGACACCTCATCAGTGCAACGAAACATGTCCGGGCACCTCTGCTCGTCCCCTTGGGGCAAGGTGGCCACGATCTTATTACCTGCAGCTCGAGGACCTTGATGCGATGGCGATGGTTCCTCAGCTCCTCCTGGAGCTCTGAGATGAGCTCCCGCAGCTCCAGGATCTGCTGCTTGCGTTCCTCGTTCTCGTGGAGCCAGTAGGACACCTCATCAGTGCAACGAAACATGTCCGGGCACCTCTGCTCGTCCCCTTGGGGCAAGGTGGCCACGATCTTACAGCGCCCGTTGGGCAGCACCTGGTTGCTGTACTCCCCACATTGGATCAACCCCCTGCCCTCCTGGGGACCTTCCTGGTCTCTGTAGCCCACGGGTAAGGATTTCTGCAGAGAGGGGCTGCTCAACGTGGCCACGAGGATGAGGGAGAGGAAAGCTGCCCTGCTTGAGGTGGCCCTGGGGTAGATCTCCATCCTCAGGCAGGGGAGGAGGGTCCCCAGGGGTGGTCTCGTCGTCAAGGAGGGAGGTGGTGGGAGGCCCATGGTGTAACACCACGTCTTCTGAGAGCTGCTGGGGGAAGCTGTAGGGGAACAGAGTAGCAGTGTTGATCCCAGAGCTCCCACCAAGAAGGTGACTGCAGGCAAGGGACCTGCTTGTCCATGCAGAACGTCCTCCTTGGTGGCCACCAAGCTGGGAGCAGCTCCAACGGGAGCTCTTCCACACTCCTGGCCAGGCTCCACCAGCTTCTTGGGCTGTGTGTCCCCCCCTGCAAAGCTGCTGCTTCACTTGGAGGGTGTTGGGGTCTCCTTGGGGGGCAGTCAGCCCCTGGGGCAGAGCTTTCTGCCCAAAACCACGTGGAGGAAGGAGTTATCCCCCCTAAATGGGGCACCCCGCTATGTTGTCGCTCCCTGGAAGGGGAACCAGAGCCAGGAGGCAGGTAATGGAGAGGAAGGAGGAGCAACCAACCCTGCCCA
>NW_008590793.1:2191-2743 GCF_000691845.1 Merops nubicus
GCCATCTCCAAGGCCCAGGGAGGCAGGAGGTGGCTCTGGGGCTCTCTCCATGTCCCCGTGCATGAGTTTCTCCTGGCAGATGTACCCATAAATGGAGTTATCAAGTGGCCATGGGGAGCCCAGACCACCAAACCCCCCCCCTAGAGCAGTCTGGAGTTTGACCACTGGTTGATTGCCCCACACGGGTTCTAGACCAAGGAGAGATGGAAGGATGGTAGGGAGGCAGGAGGTGGCTCTGGGGCTCTCTCCATGTCCCCGTGCATGAGTTTCTCCTGGCAGATGTACCCATAAATGGAGTTATCAAGTGGCCATGGGGAGCCCAGACCACCAAACCCCCCCCCTAGAGCAGTCTGGAGTTTGACCACTGGTTGATTGCCCCACACGGGTTCTAGACCAAGGAGAGATGGAAGGATGGTGACACAAATCCATTCTCTTGTCCCTTTTACCCAGAGAAATGGGGCTCTGCTTGCAGCCAGAGCTCCCTCCCGATCCCTGCCCCACTCCAGGGCTCCCAGCCCCAGCCCCACACCCTGGCTCTGCTCCTGAGGCTTC
>NW_008590793.1:2765-7912 GCF_000691845.1 Merops nubicus
CACTCTGGGGAGGATGAGGAACTGGGAGGGACACCACAGCCCCCCCCAGCAGCACCCCAAACCCTGACATACCTCCCAAAGTCCTACTGGCCAAGCTCTGCAGCGGCCAGAGCAGAGCCCGGCGAGCACCAGCGGCCGTGGGGAGTGGGGGCTGTGATTTAGGGGGCCCTAGATGTTTATTCCCCCTGATCCTCTCACGGCTCTATAAATAGGGCCAAGAGAGCCTCCAGTCTCAGACGACTTGTGGAGGGGAGGAGCGTGGGGCCCGGCGTGACCTCAGCAGCACAGAGGGGATTAAGACGGTGCTTTGGCAGCAGAGCAGAGCTCCTCCTCGCCTAGAAACACCCTGGGGAGGAGTTTTGGGGAGAGGGTCTTCTGATTTGCACTGATTAACCCCATGCCAGAAGTTTGGGGAAGGGGGGAGAAGGTTCTCAACGTGGCCGTGGACAAGGGATTGGGGGGAACAACTAGGATATACTGAATTCCCTAGCCCAAGGGAATCCTAAAATCATTTGGGTTGGAAAAGACCTTTGAGATCATCCAGTCCAACCATCCCCAGCACTGCCAGGTCCCCACTGCCCCGTGTCCCTCAGCACCACACCTATATCCTGTTGTTCCCAGATTGATTCCCACAAAGGAGAGCTTCAAAGCAGCCCCAGTGGCCTCCAAACCCAAGAGGAACTGCTGGGAGAAGATGAGTTTCATCAGCAAGCGTCTGCTCGGGTGGTTTGGGAAGGGCCTGAACCCCACTGGTCCTCCAGCAGCTATCCCAGATGGCCACGTGAGTGTCCTTTGGATGACTTGTCACCTCCTGCATCTCCATGTCCCTATCCACCACCCAGAGTGGCTTGAAGAAGCATGGACCCCAGCAGCAGGTCCCCCACGTGAGCAGAACCTGCCTGAAGCTCACAGACCTGGAGAGCAACCAGCCCAAGCAGGGAGCAGATCACCCCAACACCCCCCCAGCTGTGAGGACCTCCTGAGGACACCTCATCTTGTCGGGGCAGAGACCCAGATTGCTCCAAAACTCAACCCTACCTCAGATGCCATTGCCACCTTCTGCTCTTCTGCGAGCACGGCCACGCTTGGCTTCAACAGCCACTTGTAGGAGAGAGAAAAATCAGGTTGGAGCACCATCCATGGACCTGGCAGGGGTTGTGCCAGCACAGCAGGTGGTGGAATTGGACAGCAGTGGTGGGAAGGAGCCTGAGATCAGCCTGCAGAGCTCTACCACGAGGGACAGCGAGGGAACTGCTGTCTGAAGGGACCTCACGGGCAGAGGGTGGGAAAACAGAGGAGGGGACAACCAGGAGAAGCTCATTGCAGGGATGGGAGGAGTGCTGGTCCATCTGGACGTGAAGACCTGTTGGTGCTGACACTTCTCTTTGGGCTGGATCCCCAGTAAATCCCATTCCACCACCACAGGAGTTGTTCCTCTGGGCAGAGGGAGATGTTTAACCTCCAGGTTTGTCCTGAGCCACACCATGGCCAGCAGAGAAAGGATCATAGAATCATAGGACATCTGGGCTGGAAGAGACCTCCAAAGGTCATCTAGCCCAACAAGCAGGGACATCTCCAACTAGATCCAGCTGCTCAGAGCCTCATCCAGCCTGATCTTGAACATCCCCAGGGATGGGGCCTCCACCACCTCTCTGGGCAACCTATTCCAGGGGTCTATCCCCCCGAAATGCATCATGAATTGCATCCCCAGCTGAGAAGATGAATTGCCTCCCCAGAGGAGATGAATTGCACCCCACAGACAGCTCGTTCTGGAGCAGGACGGGTGGTATCAGGGCAGGGGAACCAAAGGAAACATCTCCCTTTCCAAGCCCAGCCAAGAGCTCCTCCAGGGCGATTAGCTAAAGACCAGCTCCCCTTTATTGCAGACAAGTGGATAGGCATTTAACGTGCTCGTCTCTAATGAAATCCATTATCCTCCTCTTTTCAGTCCTGATTCCTCCTTTTCATGGCCGGAGGTGGTGGCGGGGAGGAAAGGGAAGGGGGGGGGAGGAGAAGAGGTGGAGGAGAGCTGGAGCCAGGTACAGCCAGACCCTTTGTGAGGCCACTCAGGAGCCACTCTCCCCGCCGATGTTTGGGCTTCTAAATGGATCTGACCTCCCCTCCTCCAACCCTTTTTTTTCCCTTTCATTTTCTTTGCCTCATTATTCTTGGGGGGGAAAGTTAAAAAAAGAAAAAGAGGAAAGAATAAAAAAAAGAAGCCCACGAACCCAACGACCCTCGTTGGCGTCAGAGGCGGAGACGGGCGCCGGGTGCCACGTGAAGGGACATTTCGTTCAATGCCCCTCGAGTGGCATTTTTGCTCAAGGCTGCTCTCCACAAAGCTGTGACAATGGTCCGAGCTGCCTCTCCAGGCAGACAAAGCTTTGGAGGGGGGGGAGGAATTCAGGGAGGGAGCCTAACGAGGGCTCTGAAAGGCTCAAGGTTGAGTGCTCGGCGTTTTGGGTGGCCCATCTGAGGTGTCCTTCATGCATTGCATCCTTGTGGAGGATGGGGGGATGTCAGCTACAACCCCTCTGAGGTTGGGGATTCATCGACCCCCCCCAAGAGCAGCAGGTGCCCCTTGGCCAGCTCTTCCCAAAGGCATCGGTGTGTGGGTTACACCACTCTGGTTGAACATCCACCTCCCAAATCCCACTCCATCTGCTCCCCAATGTGGTTCCTGGAGGAGATGAGGTCCCCAGCCCCATCTCAAGTGCTCTTTCTTTGAGAGGGAAAGGTCAAAAACTGCATTGCATCCACATTTCTTGCTCCTGTCCCATGGAGTGATGAGACCCCCAAGTATCCTTGAAGAAATCTCCATCCCTGCCCCTGCCTTGGTATCCTGGATGAATAAACCAAATCTGCCCATCCCAACCTCTTAGCCATGCCCTGAATTAGCTCCCACCACTAACACCAACAACCAACCATCAGTAAGAGGTTCCTGAAGACCCAGGAACCCCAAAATCAGACTAAACTTCCATGCTGCTCCACCACCTGCAGCCACGCTCTGCAAATCTCAGCAAAATCCATACCCCGAGGTACTTCCAGGGTCCTCCACCAGCCCCAAGCCCTGGGAAAGGTAAGGGGGAACCCCAAGAGCCTCAGATTTGGGGTCCAGCTGGAGCTGGGGAGCTGCTTGTGCTCAGGAAGGCACCACAGGTCTTGAGGTTGCTTAAGGACCCTTAATCCTCCCCGAGGAGGAGGCAGCATCTCAAAGGGGGGACCAAGGGTGTTCTCAGCCCTCGGGGCTGCTCCTCTCTTGGCTCCTTGCAGCCTCCCCAATCCTCCTCCCATCCTCTTCTCCCTCCTGCAGCTTCAATAGGTGATTTTGAGAGAGTTGAGGTTGCAGAAAGGAGGAAAACAGTGGCCAAGGGCCACTGGGGCTGGAGCTGAAGTTCTCCTCCCCCAGGATCCCGAGAGGCAGCAGGAGAGCTCTGGATTGCAGGAAGGAAGCTGCTTCTGGGCTCCTAAAGCCTGCTGAAAGCCAGCTCCCCCTCCCTAAGAAGCCCTAATCCCTCTTAGGGGCACGGGCAATAATCAGGGATTTGGCTCTGGGTGTGCAAACCCGTGTGTCTGCAGCTCCCAAAGAGATGGAACCAAAAGTAGCACAACTAAGGAAAGATAAAGCTGAGCTGGGCAATTTCGGGTGCCTGACCCCACCTCTCCTATTGCCCTGGGGGTGGCTTTGCCCTGGGCTAAGCCCCAGGGCTGGTGCCCACCCGTGCCAGGCTGGAGGGGATGATCCAGTCCCCCGGTGCTGGTGGGAGGGCAGGATTTAGCCCTGACATTTAGCCAGCTGAAAGTCAGGCAGCTCCTCCCAGCCCGTGGTCTGGGCTGGATCAGCTGTCACCAGAGAAGGAGCCACATCCCTGGGGACCTTTGTGTCCTCAGAGGGGTGGCAGGGACCCGAGGAGCTGCTCCCCATCCCTCTGTGGGGATAAGACTGTGCCCCTGCCCTGGCCAGGGGTTCACAGGACAACTTCCAAACCCGAGAGCTGAAACGAGGTGAATTCAATCTAAAAGGTTAAATATTTACTTAATGTTGGGGTTTTTCTTTGTTACCAGCAGCTGGAATTGAGTGAGAGGTGCACCTTGGGGAGGGTTTCCCCTGCAGTGTGTTGCATTGTTCCCATCACCTCCTAGGTGCAAACATCCTTCCTCCCCTGGCTTTGGCTCTGCTCACCAGCTACAGCTTCACCAAGACAAGATGCTGCCCAGGGAGCACCCCCAAGGCATTGCACCATGGCCACCTAAAGCCTTCTCATACCAGCCAAGCTCCCCAAAGCTCCAGGTCTGCTCACAGAGAATCATAGAATGGTTTGGGTGGGGAGGGCCCTTCCAAGGTCACCCAGTCCCACCCCTGCAGGGACAGGGACATCTGCAGCTAGAGCAGGGTGCTCAGAGCTCATCCAACCTCCCCTGGGATGGTGCCAGGGATGGGGCAGCGACCACCTCTCTGGGCAGCCTGGGCCAGGGGCTCAACACCCTCAGCAGCAACAATTTCTTCCTTCTCTCCAGTCTCAATCTCCCTCTTGGAGTTTCCAACCATCCCCCTTGTCCTGTCCCAACAGTTCCTGCTCCAAAGTCCCCCCCAGGTTTCTGGCAGGCCCCTGGCAGTCCTGGCAGCCCCCAGCAGGTCTCCCCAGCTGGAGCCTTCTCCTCTCAGCTGCCCCAGCCCAACTCTCTCCTGCTGGGCTCCCAGCAGAGGGGTTCCCCCCTCGGGGCATGGCTGGGGCTCTACTCTCTGCTCGATGAGAAACTGGTGCCACACAGCCCATCCTGGTGCAGGATGTGCAGCTGGTCCCCACCAGAGCATCCTTTCTAAGGGACTTGAGGGATGAAGGATGCTCAGGGGCTGCTAAGCAGGACGAGCCTCCTCCCAGACCCTCGTGCTGTTGGGTTTGGTGCTTTGATAATTAAAACTGGGGCATTTCTTTACAGAGCAGGGAGCTGGGCTGTGCAGCTCTCAAGCAGAGGATGCTGAAAGTCGATGGGCTTTGATGAGAACGTGGGAAAAGACTGTGAAAAGAATGAAATCCCTGAAGGGCTGTTAAACACCATGCCCCACAGATGGCTCTGGGCGTGTGCTGCAGCCTCTCCTCCTCACGAGCACGAGCTGCTGCCGTGAAGATGTGTCCTTCAGCAGG
>NW_008590793.1:7935-12491 GCF_000691845.1 Merops nubicus
AACCTGTTCCAGCTGAAAAGGGTCTTTTTTATTTCAGGAGTTTGCTCAGGTAAAGGGTTTGCTGTGGCCTTGCACGGATCCTGCAGTTCTAGCTGGTGCACGACCGACCCCAGGGGGTGACGTGACTCAAGCTCTTTGCAAACATCGTGAGGAAAAGAGGAGGGCAGAGAAACTCCACGAGCCCAAGCAGCAGAAGTCATCCCAGAAAACACCTCCAAGCAACAGCACCAGAGAGGCGTCGCTCAGAGCCTCAGACTCAGTGCTCTGTTCCTAGAGGAGGGCCCGATTTTGGCTCAGATTGGAGGGAAAAAGGCACAATTCTGGGTTTTAGCACAGAAACAGGGCTGAGGAGGAGGCGTCAGGATGCTCAGGCAGTGAGTACCACACGTTCCCATGCCATGCTGCCACTGATTCCATCCATTTCAGGTCTGATCCTGCTCCAAACCTCAGTTGATCCCATTTGAAGGATCAGAATAATTGCCCCACTGCTGCAGGGAAGTTGGACCCCATGACCTTGAAAGGTCCTTTCCAGCTCAGACAGTTCTATTTGTCTGGTTCAGAGTCACTCTTGCTCCTGGAGAGGGTCCAACATCAACGTTTTCCACCAAGAGCAAGGTCCATGGCTCGTGTCCCACCCCCTGCCACAGGCTCAAGGCAAGCACGGGTGGGTTCCAAAGGGATCTCTTGAGCAAAGCCAGCTGGAAACCACAGCTCCAGGTCTGCTCAGTGGTGATCCCCTCTCTTTATGCACCCAAAAAGGTCCTAATCCTATGGGTGATCGACCAATCCCTGGCCCCAAGGCTCAGATTTACCAGCCATAAGTCTTCTGGCTTTAAAATCTTCACGCAGTGGAGATGCTTTTATGGTGGTGATTCAACCCTCACTGAATTTAGAAGTCTCCTGGGTCTCTGCTCGTCATCCCCTGCACAAGCCCTCACTGTAACTGCCCTGGGGATCCATCCTCCTCCAAATTCACCAAGATGAAGATGGTCCAGATGGAGCAGCATCCTCAGCATCATTCCCCACCCCACCAGCTGCACCCAGGCAGGAGCAGGAGTGGGTGCTGAGACCTGCTCCAGGAGAAGACAAGTCAACTGTCTCCAAAGCAGTGTAGGAAACGTGCCCTGAGATAACAAGGAGGGAATGGACGTGTGTGGCTGAGCTGGAGGGTTGTGCCACTCCAAGGACAGACCCACGTGGCCATCAGAAGGTTGTTGCAAGCCCCAGAGCACCCCTGGCTGCTGTGACGTGGGTGTTTACAGCCCAGCAGGGTGGTTGCCCCCCATCCCCGTGGGATTTGAGCACGGCCGTGACATTCTCACCCAGCCCTGGAGCTCATTCACACCCAAGTGTGACCTATTCTCCAAATTAAAATGGAAAGGCCAAAACCCACGTGGCTAATGAGCCCATTCACCCATGGACACCTCACCCCCACACCCAGCCCTGCCAGGAAAGGGCTGCACGTCCTGAGCCCTGGATTGGATGGGGACAAGGTCACGCTGAAGCCACCAGATCTCGTTCAAGGGGTCCCTCAAGTGAGGTCTCACTAGAGCAGAGCCCTGGAAGCCCCATGGAACCATCCCAGGGGAGGTTGGATCTGTGCTAAAATACAGCAAGGATCCTGCTGGGATACCAGGAGCAGAACTGTGCTGGGAGTGGGAGCTGCTCACGCTGTAGGATCACAGAATTGTTGGGTTGGAAGAGAGCTTTGAGATCATCAAATCCAACCACCCCCCAGCCCTGCCAGGTCCCCACTGCCCCGTGTCCCTCACCCCACATCTCCACGGCTTGGAAACCCCTCCAGGGGTGGGGACGCCACCACTGCCCTGGGCAGCCTGGCACAGCCCTGGGCAACCCTCCAGGGCAAGAAATTGTTCCTCAGGGACAACTGAAACCTCCCCTGGGGCAACTTGAGGCCCTTTCCTCTTGTCCTGTTGTCCCTTGGGAGCAGAGCCCGACCCCCCCCTGGCTCCAGGCTCCTGTCAGGAGCTGTGCAGAGCCAGAAGGTCTCCCCTGAGCCTCCTTTGCTCCAGGCTCAGCACCCCCAGCTCCCTCAGCTGCTCCTCCCCACACTTGGCCTCTAGACCCTTCCCCAGCAGCTCCGTTGCCCTTCTCTGGCCACGCTCCAGCCCCTCAAGCTCCTTCTGGGAGGGAGGGGCCCAAACCTGACCCCAGGATTTGAGGGGCAGCCTCCCCAGTGCTATATCCAGGGGATTGTCACCTCCCCAGTCCTGCTGGTGACCTCCCAGCACTCCACTGGCAGATGTGACCCTCCTCATCCTCTGGAGACGCTGGGGCACCAGCACCCGTGGGAGATGCCACACTCACTGGCCCTGGGAGCAGGGAGACTGGGCTCCATCCGTGGTTATCTCCAGGAGGGAGGTCTGAGAGCACCAGCTGAAGGCCAGCGAGGATGGAGACCTCCAGCACGGGCTGCTGAAGCAGAAGATGCTTCATCTCACCCCTCACCTGCAGCCGCTCAACTCAATGAGGTTTCCTAAACGGATTTCACATCTTCCTTATAAACACAACCAGCTCAGATCAGCCTAATGAAGATGAAGGAGCCTTTAAAGTGGGAATCATGGCTCCAGTTTGGGCCATCAAGCCTCTCAGAATAGCTCCCTGTCATGGAAAAATGGTGCAGAGAGGGGGATCTGCCCGGGAGGACGGCAGCAGATGACGCAGTCGCGGGCGCCGCGGCGACATGGGGACGGTCTGGGGATGGATTTGGGGAGGACGGGGGTCTGGAGAAGGTGTGGGTCAAACTGGCGTGCTCCAAACCTCTGGTGCTTTGTCAGTCACCCGCTACGGAGGGTCTCATCCAGCCCTGGGGTGCTCCAGTGAATGTGCTGCTCCCCAAAACCCTTTGGCGAGGGTGTGCACGGGTCTGTAGCCCACTGAAGGACAACCCAGCTCCTTTTTGTTTGTTCTTAGCCTCTTCTCTGGTTGTTGAAAAGAGGGGAGGACCTCCAGAGGAGAGCTGTTCAGGATGGAGCATCTCCAGCCTAAGGCTGGATGAAGTGGCTCCAGCACACTCCAGGTCCCTCCAGCCCCAGTTTCATGTTTATGAGCTGCTCTCCCCAGCAGGTTGTTTTTTGGGGTGGCTCCTTTCCCTGCAGAAGACCCTGTCGAGTAAAATAGGAGCAAACCCTTTGCCCAGCCAAGGTGAGACCACAGCTTCTGGTCAGACTGAGCAGACATCCACGTGTGGTTTCACCCTGCCCCTTAGTTTGTCTTTTCAGAAGCATGAAAATCAACCATCGTGCTTCATGTATGGTTGGACTGGGTGATCTTAAAGGTCTTTTCCAACCTAAATGATTCTATGATTCATTCAGGCTGGTGGGAGGGCTGCTCACAACCCGTGTCTAGCTCTTGCTTGAGCCCAGACCCAACTAAAATCACTGCTAGGTGCTCCAGGAGGATGGTCCAACCTCCAAGGGCCACCTTGACATGACACCCCGAGGATGGAAAATCCCCGTGCAGAGGTGATCCTCCACCTGGGGAAGCCCAGACCTTAAAAAGACCTTAAAAAGACCTTTAAATCATCCCCTGATCCTGATGGAAAGCTGAGGACTGTTGCCACCACCCTGGGCTGCTTGTGGAGAGCAGCCAGTGGAGGGGATGAGTGGGGTGAGAAGCAAACTGCTCCAAGCACGTGAGACCAAGGCCATGCAAACCCTGGTAACCCAACTCTGAACCCTGTCCTCCTGCTGTTAAACCCCCAACACGGAGCCTGGTGGGGTTCTGGGACGTGGGGCAGTGGCCATTTGCCTCTTTTTTTGGGTGGAAAAAGAGAGCTGAGCCTTCCAGGCATGAGCCAGCTCTGTGGAGAGGCTGGAAACTTGGCACCAGCTGAGTTTCCAACTTTCTTGTCCCTCCCAGCTCCTTTTCAAGGGTCTACCCTGCACTGAACACCTTGGAGAGGATGGAGAATCCCCCTTGCTCACCCATGCTTGGCCTAGATGGGTGAAGGAGCCTCCTGGAAGCCACCAGAGCTCTTATTAGAGAGTAACCAAGGCCAACTCAATAGAAAACTTGAGTTCTGGTGGGCTCCAGGCTGCCGTGGCAGCAGGAAAGGGTCTGCAGCTGGAGCAGAGAGGAGAGCCTGAGGTTTGGTGGGTGCTGAGAGGGAGCCACGAGCCTGGCTGAGCCTCACCCTGCTTGGTTTCTTTCTCCCCACATCCCAACCATGCTGTGGAAGAGCCACCCCCAGGCTGGACAACACCCTCCTGCCCCTTTTGCCCCCAAAGCCAGCGGGCGCAGGACCCGCTGCCACATCAGGCAGAGATGCCCGTTACCTACACCCTCCCTACCCAAGCTGAGGAGCCACCCCTGTGCCCAGAGGTTCGTTTTTCACCCAATCCCCTTTTTTTCATCCCACAGAAACCCAACCCCAAATCCTCAACACCCCTCAGAGCACAAAACCCACCCACACCCGAGCCCCCTCCAGCGCCGGACGCTCCCGACCGTAACAACCAACCCCATGCCCAAATCCACCCCCCGTTCCCCAGCGATGGACTCGCCACCCAACCTCCCCTTCCCACCCCCACCTCCCA
>NW_008590793.1:12573-12796 GCF_000691845.1 Merops nubicus
CCACCCGCCGCCCAGCCGGGGCCGCCGCCCGCCCGTCGCTGGCTCATCTTTTGTTCAGTACCTGGAAAGGTCCCTCTCGTCCCTTTCTCCCCCCTCCTTTTCCCCCCCTCCCCTCCCCTCCTTCGGATGAGATGGATGAGATCGTCAGGGGGGATATAAAGAGCCACGGGGACCGGCGGCCAAGTGGCAAACGCTCCCCGGGAGCGCGCGGGAGGAGAGGGAC
>NW_008590794.1:0-10947 GCF_000691845.1 Merops nubicus
CCCGCAGCCAGCGCCGAGCAGGCCGGGGCCTGTCGGGGCCCGGAGATGTAAGGAGATCACAGCCGGGGCCAGGGGTGATATGGCCGCAGGCCATCATCTTACATAAAACCCGACATTTGCATAATGTGTTCTACAAGATTAAAACCGAGGAAACTTTTTTTTTTTTCCGCTTTTGCATAAAAGGGAAGAAAATAGGTGAAAGAGCTTTACAGCAGTGGGATATCAGAAACCCGCGGTTTCCAAAATGACAGTGTCAATAACTGGGTTTGAAACGCTTTCAGGGGTGGCTGATTTGGAATTCTCTCATAGTGTGCTTGAGGAACACAACAACCCAGAGGTAGGACCATAAACGGCAAGAGAATATTGGACCAGTGATGGGGAAACTCGTCCCTTTTGAAGGAGCTGCTTCTCCAGACCTGTTGGATGCCGCACGTAGGAGAAAACCCTCCTCCTGCAGCAGGGCTGTGGTGTGGAGAGGGTTGCCATAGCTTGTCGAGTCACAAAACCGAGGCGTTCTTACTTTGCTTAATTACAGCGGGTGGCTGGGATGCTAATGCAGAGGTCAGTAAATGGCCTACGAGCTCCAGAAATGCACACTACTTGCAGCCTTGGCCAGTGCTGGCTCGCTGGGAGCGAGTGGATTTTGGGCAAAGGCTGCTGTGTGGGTCAGGCTGCTGATGACTTGTTGCTCAGCTATCTGTGCCTCCTGCCTGTGCCTCCTGCACTGGGTTTACTGCTTCCCACAGGGGCTAATCCTGCACAGGACCTTTAGTGGAAAAATATGTGGAAGCGAGAAGAAAAAAAAAATCCAGAAAAAAATCCAGGAAATGGCAAACTCTGGGTGTTGTCTCTGATGTGAAGCATTAAGAGATGCTGGCAGGTGGTTATGAAAGTCTGATAAATATTCCAGACTGTAACAGTGGCCGTGAAGCTTGTTAGCTACAGCTTCTGCATTCAAGAAGAAGAGTAATTTGTCACTTTAGGGAGGGCAAAAGGCAAAAAATGTCCCTGCTGAATGGATGTAAGAGTGGGCTTGGAAATCTAGTCATCTTCTCCCTTAAAAGTGTGCAACTTGGGAGCACGTGGAGCTCCTGGGCTGTGGCAGGGCAGGTGCCCAGCTCCCTCTCTGGGAATGGGGTGGCCAGGATGGGCAGTAGAGCTGGCTGGAAGTTATTTTCAGCTGTTGCTTAAGGAACTGGCTAAGATTTTAATAGCTGGTTTAACTGAACCAACCAAACTGCTGCCAGCACAGCCCTGTACTTGTAGGTGATGAAGAGACTTGAATGAGAAGCAGTATTTGATTTCCTGAGAGGCTTTGTTTTAGCAGGGTTTGGTTTACTAATCCCTTGCCCAACCACTCCCTGCAGGACTCCTAAAGTTGTGGTCTTCAGCTTTTCCCCAGGACTTGGCACTGGTGGCCACGGCCATGCCCCTGTACATGGGTTTATTCATCTGTTTGTGCAGAGGGAAAGGCAGTGGCAGCTGGATGCAGGAGATGCAAATTTGTGTCCCTGTTACAGTGAGCTACATCTGAAGTATCTATGGTCAGAGCAGGCATATATTTGGGGCCCTTAAATATTGCTGAAATAAATAGCAGTGAAATACCCAAGCACTTTGCAGATCAAGAAGACATTTCTAAAATGGTAAATAGCTGCTTGCTATAGGAGAGCTGTGAGGGGTGTGAATGGGCTGGCACTGTGGTCACTGACAGGAAACCAGTACTGTCAACATGGCCAATGTAAAATGGTTGTACAAGGAACTGGACTTGGGTCTGGTGAAAAAAATTGACCTTTTATAACCTTAAAATAACTTTTACGTCTCTTCTCCTCCCCCCTCCCCTTTCACATCTCGTATGAAACAAGCCTCATAAAATTATTAGTTGGGGAGAGGGAAGTCTCCTGCCTTGTACCAGGGTGCGAGCTTAAAAACAGGGAAAAAAAGGAAACAAACATGTTGAAAGGATTGCATGAAGGAGCAGCTCCATGTCTGTGCTAATACAGCTCGTTTAACTTGCAGCACTCTGTATCTCCATGTGTTTTTGTGTTTCTTTTCTCCAATTCTTCCTTTCTTCCCTGGGGTTTATATCCCCGCCTTTTAAAGTGTGTCCCTGTGCAGGTCCAAGATGGGCTGTGTGATTGTGCCACTGTTACCAGGATGACACAAGAAAATCTGACTCTTCTTATGGTTCCTACATGCAGTTCCCTGAACCCTAAATATGGCCTGGGTCAGTGTGTGTTTAGGGTTGTCAACACACCTTCCACTCAGAAAGGTGGAAATGGTTATTACATGATGCACTGGAGCTGGGATGTTGTGGAATATCCTCTTTTGGGAGTTTAATGAGCCACATTACAATAACGAGTCAAGCAAACCAGTCTGTGGTGCTGCTGGGTGTGAGAGCTGATTCCTGGAGCTGGTGATTTGATGTCTGGCTGCTGAATATCTCTTTAGTTGACTCTTGTATCCTGTACTTATTTCTGAGTCTTGAGAGACTCATATACAGGTGACTTTGCAACTGCGTCCCAAGCCCTTCACAGACAATAAAATTTGTGGTTTCTAGCTTATCCAAAAGAGAAGTTTGAAGGAAAGAAGGTTCTTGTGTCTGAGGAAGAAACCTGAAAACTTATGAAGCTTGAACTGGGCATGTAATGGAAAGAACAAAACTTTTTATCTTTTTGTTTGTTGGTTTGGTTTTTTTTGTTTGTTTTCAAGTCACTGTGGAAGGAGAGTGTTCCCCCTGGCATGTGTTAGCTGACTTTTACAGTACAGGGAAAAGGTGTTAAAGAATGTACACCCTTCTCAAAAATATGTACCTAAAAACCCTTGAGGCCCAGAATCTTTCTTCCATTAGGGTTTAAATCTGGAGCCACCAGGCAGGCAGGAAATTGCGTCTATGGGGACGGAAGAAACTGAGGGTAAAACACACAACTGCTCTTCCAGGCTCTGCTGACTGCAGCCTGTCCACGGTGGGGCTGTTGCAGGACTTGCTGAGGGGAGACTTCCACAGTGTTTTCTAGTAGGAGAAGCATGTGATCATTTCTGGTGAGTCACTGCTGGGCTAAATCACTGCCTAGCAATGCTGCTGGGTTGAACCATTTTGTAAGCCTCTGTAGTATAGAGGTTATTCTTCCTGTTACTTCTCTTGGCAGCACTAACTTGTTGTGACAGTGATGTTGCTGGCTGCTGCTATTAATCCAGCCTTCTTGGAGATGCAAAAATCATGCTGTATCTGGGGCGAGATGCACAGTCAGATTAATCTCTGCTCTGTAGTTAGCTGTTCTGAGTCATGTCAAAATATGATAGCCCTTGTGTGCGAGGGTTACAAACTGCGGAGGGATGTGACTGGGGACCCCTTTTCCATCACATTCCAGTGCCTGACCACATCACCTTATTATACAAGAGGGTCACTTGTCTCGGTACACCTCTGATTTTTCCATGCGGTCATGCATTTCTGATCCATGCTTCAACTTCCTGCCTCATCAATGCAGCCCTTATCCAACCCTTTGCATCTCTGCAGATTTACCAGAGCACAGCTTCTCATCCTCAGGGATCTGGCCGTTTAAAACACTGGCTTCCTTGGAGTGTGCTGTGTTAGGGGGTGGAAGTAACCAGCCTAAAGCTCATGCCTTGTTCTTGCACTGCCAGTAATGGTGGACTCAAGGCACTGTGCTCCCTGAACCTTGCCACTCCATGCTGTCCTCAGCTCAATTTCTTCGCTTGCTTTTCTTGGGAGAAAGTGGCCATATGTGCAGCAGGCAGGTGCCCTCCTCCCCTGGCAGCGGTGGAGTTTCTGGTGTGCCGTGGCAGGGAGCTCGTTAGCGATGGCCCCGCGTGAGGCCTGTGGGTGGCCCGGCCCGGATTGCTCCGCGTGTGATTATCTCCACAGCTCCCCCTCGAAGCAGCCGCTCTTTCCGCATGAGCTCCTCCTCCAGCGCTCAGGATGGGCATGGGGGACTCTCCTGCTGCAAGTCTGTTTGTACGTACAGCCGGGTAGGTGCTGCCTGGGCCTTGCAGAGCAAAGAGGGGAGGAAGTTTTGATAGGTTTTGGCTCTAATTTCTCTTCCAGTTGGAGAGACTCCCTCACTGGAGAGACTCGGGCCTCCATTGTGGCTTCTCAAAGTCTGTGTTTCTGGTGCTGTATAGGGTGCCTGTGCCCAGGCGCTGGTGGTGGGGCCTCAGGGGCCTCTGTGAGGAGAGCTGAGGGGCTGCCCCATGCTGCTTCCAGTTGGTTCCTCAGCAGCCCCACAGCAGCTCCTGGAGGTGTCCCTGTGAAATCAGGTGTGAGAAGGGGCAAAATGCCACCTGGGAGTGAGGGGGAAAAGTGTGAGGAACAGCCCTGCCATCCCTGAGGAGGTGCTGGAGGAGACCTGTGGGTCGTGGAGGACTCAGGCTGGAGCAGGTGAAGGGTGTGAGGGGGAAGATGCTGCAGGGAGGAGCCCCTGTTCCACATGTCGTCCCTGCCTCTCGGGCAGCGGGAGGGAGGGAAGGGAGCTGGAATTGAAGTTGAGCCTGGGAAGAAGGGTGGAGTGAGGTGGTGTTTTAATTTTTTCTTTGTTTCTCACCATCCAATTCTCTTTAAATTGGCAATACGTTAGTTTTCCCCAAATCAAATCTGTTTTGCTCATGACAGTAATGGATAAGGGATCTCCCTGTTTTATATTGTGACTTATGAACTTTTTCATCTTAATTTTTCCCCTTTTGAGTAGAGAGGGGTGAGAGAGTGGCTGACTGGGTGGTCAGTGGCAGTCCAAGGTCAACCCACCACACTTGCACAGCGCTGTTTTCACCTGGCACTTAGGCTATATCTTTGATTCTTTCTATCACAAACTTTTCTTCTTTCTCTTTTGTAAACCTGATCTGCACAGACCTCTAATTCATCAGGAACTCACCAGCACAATTCCTTAGTCAGTGGGGAGTACTGACATGGGCCGCGTTTCAGGCTCTGGGTTCCCTGGGCTATGAGGATTATAAAAGCTCATTGTGATCTTCAGCCTATCTACAGGTTTTCCTCAAAATTGTGAGCAACATGTTTAGAAATTTTAGCAATAGTTCAAAATCTGTGCTGAAAAATATGAACATTAACTAGGACTTGTGTGTATGTGCTTATAATGGCTCCATACACAACTGCAAAAAAACTGCAACAAATGTACACTGTACTCCCAGCTCTGCAAGCACAGGTCTGAACACTTGGATTCATTCTTAAGATGTGCATAAAACTCCTTCTCCTTTGCTTGGTTTTACTGTAGCTGACAAAGCTGCTTGAGTGAAGCAGTTCTGAGAAGCATTTCAGAAATCTAATGCTTAAGATTTCACTGTGGATTTTTGGCTTCAAAGTGATTTTATTATGTCCCCAGAGCCTGGTTAAATCCTTAGTTATAATGATTGCACACTGAAGGGTGCTGTTACATAGAAATGCTGTCCCATAATGGCTTCGTTGCTGTGGAAAATCCGATGTTATTTGGTCATTCCCTACGAGTTCCCTAAGCCATCAAGACATTTGCCTCAAGGCTATGAACACAAAGCTACAGGCAAAACCCTCTGGACATAATGAGTGGGCATTTATGCAGAACTAAAAACTGGAACAGCTGAGCAGTAGATCTATGAATAGCAAGCATGCCTCTAAGCACAAAAGACATCATTCTGGAATAAAGGGGTTTATAATGGTTCTGACATCTTGTATGTCAAGATCATGCTACGTTGTTGTAACATTTTTTTTTTTGTTTGTTTGTTTGAACCACGTTCCTTAAGGTTTGAGTAATTAAATGGTGTGAAGGAAACCCTATAGCTTTGGTAGGGACAAAAATTGGGCAACTGACACTTTTGGCAAGATCCATCATTTTGATCATGCTTGCTGGGGAAAAAGCTTATTCTTTCTGTGCTGTTATGTTAGTATCCACAGTTCCACCCTCAAGGATTTATTTAGGGGAAAACCTCTAGAAGTTTATCTTGTATCAGCAGCTCCAAAAGGCTTGAATCTATTGTTAGCTGAGAAATGTCTTCTGATGGAAATGTGAAGGTTGGACTACCCATAAACTACAGGGTTGTGGAGTCAGGCAATACAAAAGGAGGATAATAAAATTCAGAGTGATTTGGATCAACAGAGCTGGAGGAGCTTAACGTTGAGAAATGTGCTGCAGAGAGGTTGAAAGCCTTTGTGAATCATCTATAGACACTTCTAGCTACATGGCAAGAACAAGATGGAAAGGGATGTGCAGCTCTTACACCAGAAGCATAATGAAAACCCAGGGTAGAAATTGGAGCCCGAGTCAGAATATAGAAATATCCTAGAGGAAAAATGACAGGAGAAAGGGAATGTACGAATACACAGGTTAATAAACTCATGTTCACATGTCTGTGTCCACATGTATCTGATCAGTTTGTGAGGTACTATTGATTTCCAGGCTGGTGTGTCTTTTTTTCAGGGGGTTATTTTTGGTTTATTTTCCAGCCCTCCTGCCAACCTGCAGTGGGACTGAGGGAAGGGCTGAGCAACCTTTTGTGACTGGGAAGAAGTACAAGTTCAAACATGTTTTGCAATCCTTGCAAAGTAGCTTGGGCCTTGCAAAACCATCAGTTGTAGAGATGAGCAAAGCCCTAATACTGTGAAGTTCCTACAGGGAAACGTGGCAAAGGGATTAGGCACTAATCTCTGACCTGAGAAGATGTGATGAATGTCTGTGCTGCAGACTGTAACGCAGCACAGAGATACCTGAGCTGGTTGTGACTAGCTTATTTGGCAGAACAACCTAGTTCTGTACTTTGGGGATATGGGAAGCAAATTTCCCCTCACCAGCAGAGTAAGTTAACCCATGCAGGGATCAATGCTAGAGAGTCCAGAAAGTATCTTGGCAGAAAGCTGTAGCCTACAATACAGCTGTGCACCCCATTCCCTCATGTCCCAGTGTACTGCATGGCCAGAAGCAAATTATTTCTTCTCCTGGCATGTACTGTTCTTATCACTGAAAACAAGGTATCATACCTATTTTGCATGCTCACCCTGAAGAGAGGTAGACTTTGAACTGCAAGATGCTCAGATATGGGAGGATGTTACTTGGGTTGCTTAGAAAGGCAAAGGGATTAATTTTGTTATCCCTCCATCTTCTCCCTCACAGCTATTATTGACAGCTTTTCTAGACTCCTGAGGCCCTGTTGGGAGAGTGACAGCTCTGCCCTGCTGGTAAGTGTGAGTTCTGTAGTCCCTCTTGAGAGACTAATTGTGATAGAGCAGCATGGAAGATCAGGGACGGAACTGTTCCCTTTATAAAATGCTAAGTTAAACTCAAGGATTTCTTCTTAGTCAGTGACACTTAGCTGTGGATGTATGAAGGCAAGACTTCTTGGAAATAGGTCCATGGTGCATATTGCAGTGAACTATCCTGCCACACCAAGTACAGCAGTTTGGTCACTGAGTCAGATTTTGTTTTGCTGCCTGTGTCAATTTTATTTCAGGCAAAGATTTTAACTTTTTTCTTGGAAAGCATCTTCTACTGTTGCAGATTTCAGTAGCATCTCTTTCTCTCTCTCTGCGTCTGGCAGAGAAGAGGTGATTTGCCAAGGGAGGGATCTTGGCTTATGGGAGACAGAAATCTACTTGAGTTATTTCAATGTTCAGTCTTTTGTTTGTTTAACTGGAGATGTGTATTCCTGGCTGTTAAATGCATGTTCAGTTATAAAGTGAAAACAGGGCATTAGAATACTGATTTTTGTGTATCAGCAAGTGAATGCTAAAACATGAGGTGGTTACAGCAAAACTAGGAAGACTGAGTCTTAAGCATGTTGGAGGTCTTTTCTCCTCCACCATCAGTCTCCGAGCACACACAGGAGAGATGGGCTTGTAGTCTCCTTTGCTTGGAAACCCATAAGAGTTACTCATTTCTCATGCAGTGAAGCTCTTCCAAGTAGTCAAAGAATTTTCCACTTGACAAAACCTTTCCCTTATCAGCTCTCTCGTGTACAAAATGCATCGTAACAATGTAGCTTGAACAGCACTGCAAGCTTATTTGCTTTGTGATTTGTGGTCGGATCATTGCATTTCAGCATTTACTGATGAAAGGAAATTCCTAACAAGACGCTGGTATTTACATTAATTGTGGCTTTGGGGAGATAGTCCAAAGAAAATTATGTTAAAGCCAGTTATTATGTGTCTCCCTAACAATTAGAATAAACCCCAAAGTTTATAAAACTGATCTCAAACAGATTTTAGCTGCTACTGGATATTTTTCCTTTCTAAAGATTGTGAGGGAAAAAAATCTGTGTTTTCCCTTTTTCTTCTTCCCTTTTTATTTCATCCACCTTCTCAAAACAGTGTAAAGCACAGGGCTTGAAAGGTAGCATGTATGCCACTGCAAGAGAAACTCCTAATTTACACTGAGTGGGATCTCAGCTTCCAAGAAGGTCTAGTAGAGTAGGTAATTTTTCAAACATGATACATACTAAATGACAGGTTTTCCTCAGTTAAAGCCATCAGTTTTCACTGGTTTTGTTTCACCTCAGTGCGGTCTTGTCCTTTAGGTTAAACAGAGGTTTGGCTCCAAAATCCTCAAGGTATTCCAAGCACCTTTCTTGTATGTCCCACTAGATAGTCCTGTGAGTGTCCTAAAACCATACTTACACTTCAGTTTGAACTGTTTCTGGATGCCAATTCAACACTTTTTGTAATGTTAGATGTATGATGAAAAGCAATTTAAGGTTTCTTAGGATGACTCACTTGCCAGCATAGTAGATCCAAGAAACAAACACAGATGTGAGATTTAAATTCTCCTTTGGCATGAAGCACTGCCAGGACTCTTCATGCTATAAACCACAAACTATGCCCAGTGGAGGCTAGTAACACTATTCTTTTTTTAGCTTCTGACTTCACAGGTGAACAGGGATTCATACACCTTGTTCTTTCACTAGGTGTCGGTGCTGTTTTTACATCCCCGCTAGTGGTGGGATTTGTCTTCTCAAACTCGAGATGTCCAACCTGAGTTTCTCATGGAGGCTCCATTCGTAGTGAAGAAATACAGACACTTTTGAAGTATGATTCATCTGACTTGCTGTCAATATCTATTTTAGGGATATGCCTTAAAGTGGAATTCAGTCCTTCCCCAAAAATTCCTCTGTAAGAAGAAGGGGGATTTTGGATGCTGTGTGGAGGCAGTCTGGGCTGCCTTTCCTTGGATGACCCTGTTGTCAGACTTTACCCTTACATCACTCCACGAGTCCTCAGCAGATCCAGGCACAGGAACGTGTGTTCTGGCACATGCCTACCCGAGGCAGGCACAGAGACGTGTTCATGCTGACCTTGCTTTGGGGTTATTCTGCTCACCCCTCAGCTCACCAGAGTCAAAGTGGACAGCAGTGTTTGATATGTATCTGGCCACCAAAAGACTGCAGACTAAAAGTGTAACTGGCTTTAATTATTAAGGTATAATTTAGGTCTTCATGTTTATAGGATAATTGTTTCTTTTTTAATATAATTTAAACTTCGCAATACAAGAAACAGGCCTGAACCTGTGGATGGAGTGCTGGAAACTGTCTAAGAAGATTAAGGTCTCTTAATTGATTTCACATAAACAGGTGTGACTGAATTCATCAGAAGAAGGTTAAGACTAAATGTATTCTGCTAATTATGCAAAAATTGCCACAGTGTGTGCTCGGTTGAGCAATTGCCTTCCCTTTCCAAGTGGGATCATTCCTCAACTGTATGTCAAATAGGAGAATTGACATTTCCTAAGCAAATGAACAAACCTGTCACACACTCTGTGTTGGTTTTTTTTTGTTTTTTTTTTTTTTGCTTATAGAATGTTGGCAGTGGTGGATTTGGCAAGAGGACATGGGAATGTCCCCTGTGAGCTGTCCTGTGCCTCGTGGTGTGGGAGGACAGGTGTCAAAGCAGGGGCGCGTCTTTTTCTAAACTTCAGGAATCTGCATGGATGAAAATTCCTGTTTTGGAGAACTGAAGTAACTCTGTTTAAATCACTTTCTGCTTGCTGTTAGTGCTTACGTGACCTCTTTAATCAAATCTTTTCTTGTTTAAATTTAACTCTAGATTTTGTGGGTGCATAGGATGAACAATGCAGCAGTACGCAGGACACTCTTTGTCTTGGGTTTCAGAATGGTCAGTAATGGGAATATAGAACCCCTTGTGCAGCTGACAGTCATGCTTGTTTGTTCTGCTTACTCTGCTGTCTTTACCATCTATCTTCCTAATCTTAGGTCTTGAATAAACAAGAAAGAATTGGTGATGTTGACCATAGTTGTAGAAAGGAAAAAAGTTTTGCTTTTGAGATATCCATCTCAAAGACCACCTAGGTGTGATGGTAAATTGCAAGACAAGATAGAAGTATCATAGCACAGCATCATGGAGGCTCTGCAATTACTCAGTGGTGCTCCTAACAAAACCATGTGCTGATGAAATAGTTCTCTGAGTCTCCAAATTGAAGGATGACTACTATTTAAGGTTTGCTTTCAGAGGCAAATTTGCACATAGACAATGATCTAAAATTAGTTCAGTTGCTTAAATCACTGTTTTGTAATAGCAAAGATACCGTTTGCAACATTGAAAATTAATTTAGAAAATCATATCCCTCTTCTATTACTGTTTCTTTGTGTGGGTGGGTTTTTTGTTTTTGTTTTTTAAGTTTGAGACCCAAATGCAGTTTTAAATTGACACGCAGTGACGGATGACCTGGTAGCACTCTGACCCTGTGTTTTACACAAGTTAAAGTGAGCAACTACCAGCTAATGAGGAACAAGATGTTAATCACTTCGGACACTTGGAAATCATGTTCAAAGCAAGATGCAGAGTTTTATGTTTATTAGCAAAGATATTCAGTATCTATTCAGACTTTCATCTCAGTTTTTGGAGACAAAGCTCTCCAAAGTACAAAACTTATTCTTAGGGGATCCCAGCAGGAAAACCTGCCTGTGTTTTGAAAAAGAGCTGCAGTGGCTGTGCCTGCACCT
>NW_008590794.1:10978-65638 GCF_000691845.1 Merops nubicus
AGGAATTGACATTACGCTGTTACCAAAGCATAACGTTAATTTTTACACTTGTAATGGTAAACATTTATAAATGGACTGAACCATGCAAGAGATCAGAGATAGTATTCCACTCTTCTTGGTTCTGGTAAAGCATTAGTAGGCAGACTATATCCAGATTTAGGGACTGTACTTTGGGGAAACATATGAACCAGATGAAGAGTGTCTAGCAAGGAAGGAACTGGGGGAAAAAAGTTTACAAAAATATATTGAACTTGGGGTTGCTTTGCTTGCAGACAGGGCCAGGAAGGCATTATAAGCCTTTAAAAAGAAGGAAGAGAATTTGTTCTCCGCTCCCATTCATCCAAAAGAAGCAATTTCTTGAATATAAGGCTAGACATCAGAGAATTGTGGGGTTTTTTTTTAGCAGTAAGGATATTTGTAATAGATTGTGAGTTTCAGCTGAGAAAAAATTAGATGTCGGTCTGGAATGAAAAAGGGAATAACTTGAAGATTGCTTGAGATCCCTCCCAGCCCTGTTCTTCTGATTTTATGATTATGTTTTTTCTTTCTTTTAATAACTGCTGTAAGGACTCTTGCACGATGAGTTAGAATAAATGACTTTAAAAGGTTGAAACTTCAGTTACTGAAAAATAATTCCGTATTCCAAGCAAGCTTCTCAGCTTAGTTTTTCCTGTCTTGAATCGCATCTTCCTTTAAATGAAACACAATCAAGAATTTCTTTGACAGTTCCCTGCTAAATTCTCCAGAAAATCATCTATTGGTGAAACAAAAAACATTTAACAGAACATACTGCCCCGAAAGACAAAGAAAAAAATTAAAACTTTAATTATGCTGATACACAATTGTATTCTCTGTCTCTTGCTCACTCTTGATTTTATTTTGCAAATAGAAAACCTGTTTCTGGCCATCTCTCTTTCAAACATCTCCTTTGGGCTGACTTTTTGCTGCTTGTAATAGAAACACTTTTTTCCATACATCCAAGCTTCATTTGACTTCTGAGGGGTATGAATGTCCCAATTCCTTTGCTTCTCTGAAACCCCAAGCTGCATGTTAATCAAGACAGTCAAGAGCTGTCTGAAAAGGCATTGGAATCGACAGGATTTAAGCACGTGCCTTAAAATATTTAGATAAATTAGGCACTTCATATTTATCTGCTGCCTAACATGAAACTCATTCGATTTTATCAAAACAAGATCATTCAGGCTCCTGCTTCCCTGTTTTTGTGTTGACAATTAATCAAACTCTAAAATTAGAAAGTGCTACACGATAGTTTTAATCAGGAAAGCAGTTTATGTAGGCAGTTTGGAGTGGTAGGCATCTTTTGTCAGATTGAAGCATGCTGCTGCATGGTCGTGTATGCAAAAGGAATACGTGCCTACTCATCTGAATGCAAACCAGTTGTAGGCAAAACATCTTCAGGGCATAGCTAGAAAGGGGGAAATGATTGATTGAAATAGGTTTCCAAGTGATTTATCTAATCCAGAGTTATTTTCCACATCCTCTTCAACTGATGAAAAAAAACAACACAATACACTGAAACCATTTTGCTCTCCAAGGTGTGAGGTTATACAGGAATTACTGGTACTTTTCAGTGGTTGGAAGCACAGAGCTTTTGGCCCCCTACCTCATAATACATCCCAGGCTGGTACAAGCAGTTCTGCAAAACCTGATTTTTCTACACTGGTTTTAAGGATTAGGAAATGTATACTTTTAAACTGATCCCTACTGTGGTATTACATGTGTTTTCATGGGTTTTGTTTTTGTTTTTTAAATTAGTTTCATTCTTATAATGACACTGGCTAGACTGTCCTTTTAGTAAGCAAAAGCATTACATGTTTTTGTCAAGCTGCTTAGCTTTCAAAATCCAGTTTCATTTCTATGAACTGATTGCTTTAAAAACAATTAAAAAAAAAAAAAACCAAACCAAACCAAAACAAAACAGTTTCTCAGCTTTGGACAAATTATCATAATTAATAATAGAAATAATCAAGCTCTGTTTTCAAGTCAATCATAATTTGATTGAGAAATATTTGTTGTTTAAAATTCTGTTTAAAATTCAAATTTCTGTTTAAAACAAACAAAAATATATTTGAATCATGAGGCTTCCTATTTATTTCCTTGTGCTGGTGTGGTAGGAGCAAATGGAACAAAAATCTCTTCTCCGTGTGTGTGGCAGACAAGAGTAGAAAGGACAGATTAAACTTGTAGGTGAGACAGGCTACTTAGTAAAATTCAATTTCAAAGAGCTTGTGAAAGAATAGGATAAATACTATCACAGACTCTTTGGCTCTTTGGTGGAAGAAACATAAAAACTGCTGAGGTTTGGGAGGGAGCTGGCTGTGAAATTGCAGGAATTTAGAGGTGGGATACATGTTAGTCCTTCTGTGGTGGGAATGTCACTGGCTGTCTCAGGGACTGCAGACTGAGATATTATTGTGTAAATGAAACATCAGGTATTCATTTTCCACACAGGAGGTTCAGTAATTACTGCACTCACACAGTGGATGACAGCTGTTATCATTCTGATGAAAAGAAGCCTAAATTAAAACCCTGTTGCTTTGCATAGATCCCTGTCAGAAACAAATGTTAATTTTCTTGGTTGGTCAGCCGCCTCCTTCCTTGAGTCCTCTGTCAGGTACAAATAAGGACCAGATTTTGTTTCTCCCGTCTTTGGTGTTCTCTGGCATGCTGATGGGTTTGCAGCTGAGAGAATAAATCCATTATTAAATCTTAGTAGATTTGTGCATATACCTGGCATTCCTACTTCAGTAATACCGGGGCATTTTGCACATGTGCAAAGACTAGAAACTACCTAGGTCTTCCCCTTGTTTAGTAAAATGCGGTGCGGTTGTAGGAACAGTGAGAGGGCAGATGACCAGGATACGCGCTTAGCACAGGAGGCTGTGCACGTAGAGCAGGATCCGAGAAGCAATTGCCCTGCTTCCTGACTGCAGAACGGAATAGCTCACATGGATTAACTTGGTGACATCTGTTTGGGTAATGCACATTCAAGATGGGGAGGTGCTATTTGTACACCTCTGTTTTCTTTGGAAACCTTTCCCAATTATAGGAGATTAAAGCCTTTAATACGTCATTATTTCGGGCCGGATGTCAGCTGCCGAGCGTGCCGTGCTCTTCAGGCAGCGAGTCAAAGAGAAGGGGCTGCTGAAAGGGCACGTTGGACATCCAGCAGAACTGCTGCCCATGAGCAGGAGGGGTTTGAGAAATATGGGAAAGCCTTGGCACGTGCCCACGCTGTTGAAGGGACCTGGGGGCTGAGAGAGCCAAGGGCTTCTCTGTGCTGGTCTAATTAACAACGAATACACGAACATCCCACTACTGTCAGAGACCTCAAAATGCCACGACTTGTACAGTGAATACAGCTAATGCTGCCTAGCAGTCACTCTTGAGTTTTGCTACCATTAATAACCCAGTGGTATGGCTTACAGTGGAAGGACTGTCTCTGGACTGTCTCTCTTACGTTTCTTTGAAATGACCTCTGTTTTATAAGAACAAAAAATCAGGCCTCCAACAATGTTATTCTGTGTCTTTATTTTTATTAAAAAAAAATAAATCCCAGTTTATTGTCATTGCTGCTGATTTTCTTCTGAAGGTGCAGGTTAAAAAAACTTGGATTCAGGAGGGATAGATGCAGGGTGAAGCCCTGGATTACATATGGATTTGGAGGGCTCTTGTTCTGTGCAAATTAAGTAGAACACAGTTCCAAGACTTGGAACATTTGAAGGTCCTGGGGCTTGTTGGGGAAAGTGTGGATCTGTTTTGGTTTCTTAACTTCATTCCTCTACTGGAAATTGTCCATAAAGCAAGTGAGAATCACTGAACTGACCCCGGAAACAAAGCAATCAGATCAATTTAAGACCAATAACGAAGGTTCCTTATTTTTTGAAGGCAATGATAAATCACCTCTTTAGAAGGATAAAGTACAGGTCCCAAAGCAGAACAGCAACAACAAAAGGAAATTCTTGAGCAAGTATAGCAAAAGAAACTTTAAATGTTGTCAAGCTCTTATCTGTTCAAGACAGTTTGCTGCAATGGTAACTTTTCCGCAATATTAGAGTGGCCCAGTAGTAAGTGAACCAGGCTTCTGGTTTTCTGAGGTAATGTTTTCCGGGGATTTATAGATGAGAATGTTTTGGCACTTAACAGAATTGTAAGTTTTTGTGGTTGTTTTTTTCCCCTACTGTCTAAAGATGCAGGGATAGTATGAACATTGCCTGTGGATGCCATTCTTTCAGTGCCTGTATGATTTGCATGCAGAGTTTTTGGTGTTTCCATGTTGTACAGATTCTCCTTGACTACCTGGTGGAGAAAGGAAATGTGAGTTTAATGGGTTTTGTACTTTTGAAAGCTGGCTTGGCTGGGCTGGAGATAAATGTCTTTGCTCTGAGGACTTGCAGCTTGTGAGAATCTTACACATCCTTCTTGAGATGGAGACGTGGTGGTGTGTTGGTGCCTTTTAACTCAAATGCAGGTCTGAAGCTAACTTGTGTTTCTAAGACTGAATATTGCCAGAAGCCTTTTTTTTTTTTTTTTCATCCCCACTGTTGCTTTCCTTTGAGTGTATGAAACAAGTTAGGGCTCTCTCCAAATAGATATGCGTGCAGCTTTTCTTAATCAGGCAGCTGTCTTTTATGTAATTTAGTTTCTCTTCATGGCTGAGTAGTTTGCATGTGTTTTGAGATGGGTGGTGGGATGAGAGGAGGCCTGTGCTCGCTCAAGGAATCATCCTTTCTTGTTGCTGGCCTGGCTGTGATGGGGAGATCTCGTGGAGAAGCAGGACATGATGTGCTACTGCTTCTCCTTGCTGGGCTGTGCCTCGGGCTCCTGTGCAAGCAGTTACAATTTTGGGTTTTGTGAATATTCTAACTTCACAATTTCCTGAATACTTCTGCTGTTTATTTATTCCTGCCTTTTATTTATATTAATGGAAGTGCAGGCAGACACAGAACTAAGGCTTAAAAAAAGTTCAAGCCAATACTTGCAATTTTTTCTGAGATATTTTCACAGCTCTAATATTCAAACACTGCTTTTACTAATTAAGTTTTCTTAATTATATGATTTCCAAGATTAAAAGGCTACTGCTAATATAAACCACATATTGCCCCTAAACTGTTAAGATTATTAAATTGAATTTTTAAATTAATTTTTACTTGCCATGATTTGTATTCTGTTTGTTCTGTGCTATTTTAAGCTTGGATAATAAATATCACGTCAGTCTCGTATTCATTTGTGGACAATTCCAAGTTTTCAGTGCTACAGGGTAAGGGTTTGAAAGGCAACAGCACAATTTTTTGTTTTGTTTTAAAGAATTGTTCTCTTAATTCTGTTTGTTTTACGCTTTACAGAGGACTTATTTAAAAAAAAAAAAAAAAACTGGGCTAAATATAAGTTGACAGCATCTCTTGAAATTATGTTCTTGTTTATGACAGTGTAGAGGAGAGGCACAAAAAGTCAGAGGTCATTTTTTTATATGTGGTAGAGTCTCATATGCAAGAATGTCTGGATGTGTAAAGTGTCTGTAGGAGACTGAGTCATCTCTTCTCTGATGGGATTTCTCAGGGCTATTTCTGTAAAAACTGCTTGTGATAAGAACATCTCCCTGCTGATGTGTTTTGCAACCCTGGCGTGTCCTATCTGAACCACCTTAGCTCCCTGGCAATGGCCACAGCTCCTCGCACACTAGAGGTGGGTGACTGGACACAGTGAATAAGATCTTCAGAGAAGCAGGAGCTAAGCCCCTGCTATGGGCTAGCAGGGTTGCTGTGTGCAGGCCAAGCTCATGCTGAGTAGATGGAGCTGGCAGAATTGTGTTGGTGTAGGAGCAGACCCACATGGCTCAGCCCATTGCTGCTGAGCCACTGTGCTAGGCGGGGACTGGGGCACATGTCTGGATGGAAGTTATAGCCACACCATGGGGGTCTGACAGAGCACAAGGCAGCTTGGTAGTTCTGGTTTGTTGGGCTGGCCCTTCAGTCAGTTTGCACATTCCTACTGGAAATGAATCACTTTTTCCAGGGAAGGAGCTTGACTATACAGTTACCTTGGGGATCCATTTTGGGGGGTAATCGGCTCTATAGGTGGCATGGCTGTATGGTTTGAGGATGGCTGGGGATCGGGCCCCAAGTGCCCTTATCCCAGGAATGCGCTGGGCAGTTGTGCAGGGCCAGGGCACAGGCAGAGCTGCCGGAGGTGTCATGGCTCAGACCTGGCCCCCCCCCACGCTGGACGTTAAAGCGCTCGGTTGGTGTGATGTGGAAGTGACAGCCACGGAGAGCTGTGGGGGTAAAGCAAAGCCTTTTCTTCAGATGTACAGCCCTTTCACAGACAATGCAAAATCCTTGTTGAAAGCAGTGACGATCAGTATAGGGAGCTCAGCCTTTAGGTCAAGAGCACAATGTATTAATATAATTTCATTTTTAGCTCCTACATGTTTGCTATCTTAAGAAAAATTAAAGCAGTGCACACTTCATGGTGAGCAGAAACTTGCGTAACAGCTAATTGTTTGTTGTGTAACGGAGGAAGGGTAAAACTCTTTGGTGAAGTTGCTTATTATTACTTTTTTCCTAAACTTCAAATAATGTGGGCCAATGCTATGAAGTACTATGAAGAGCTGTACCAGGTTATCAGCTGGTTAAACTGATATAATAAACTCTGCTGCTCTTGCGCTACAGAATTCTCTTCCTGCCAACAAGGGCAATAAGAAAATATTGGTCGCATGATCAAACAATAAATAGTTTATGGGATTATTAATTACGTGTACTTTTTTTTCTTTTTTTTTAATCTGTAGAATGTAGACCGTGTTCTGCATCCAGATTTAGAACAGTCAGCTTTTAGTACTCACTAACTTGGGTAGATACTCCTCCAGGTGCAAAGGACTGCTTGCACAAGTAAATAGTAGGACTAAGGCCAATCTACGCTCCTTGTTTGAAATGCAGATGCCTTTTGAGGAGAGCAGAAATCTGTTTAAACAGCAACAGTAGTGCTGAAGAAGTAAAAACATGAAACGGAGAAGTAACTTCTAACACCAGTTGGTTGGGGGTTTGGGGGAGGGGTGCAGGTTAGGCATGTAAGTATCTTCACAATTCATAGGGGAAAATTAAGATTCTAGAAATTTACTGCTGTGAATGGATTTTTAAAAGAATACAAGGTTCTTAATTATTTGTCTCCTATGTAAAGTAAAACAATGTTTCAAACAAAATGTGTTGAGTATATGTATGTTGTCTTAGGTTTTCAGGAAGTAAGATTTTTTTTCATTGAAAGAAAATGTTCAATATTCTTGGAATCTGACAGAAAATGTATTTAACAAAGCTTGAAATGTTGGGATTAAGGGGCATGGAGAGAAGCTTTTTCTCCTGTTCATGACTTTCTGAAAAGTCAAAGAAAAAAAGAAACACCACACCATGCGTGAGCACATGTAGAGAGATGATGGTACAGACATACCATTGGCTTTAGACACTGTCTTGATAAGGACCTTCCTCAGAGCCAAGCCCTTTCAGAAAGCTGCCTCTGTTATGCTGCTGTCCCAGTTTATGCCTTTTTTTTTCCACTGTGAAAGATCTTGGATTGAGGGATTGTCCTGATGATCTGTTCAGTGTTCCAAAGGGGCTGATTAATCTGAAAAACCCAACAAGACAGCTGAAAATGCTGCCAAAAACTGTCATCCGTTCTGCTTTCTCAACTGCCAGCTTTCTGTGCTTTTGCTGCAGAGACAGGTCCACTCTTAAAGATGCAGCTTGACGTTTCCTAATACAGCAGCAACAGGGTAGATGATGGGGGAGGGATTTAGGGGCTATGAGTTTTCCCTTTATTCCGTCACTTTAAAGTTGTGATGTTTATCTCCCGAGGTAGCACAAAGCTCAGTACGACTATTGGTACTTGTCTACCGAATGCAATTGGTCCAGTGGCAGAGAGGATGGAAGTCTTCTGGAAGGGAAGGTGGCCCTTGAAGGTGAACATGATGGAGTTTGTATGGCTGCTTGTCTGTGCATCTCACAGCATCACTGGTCCATGGCAGTAAGAAAGATGAGTTACTCCTGAGCTAACTTTCCTGTACTTTCACTCACAGCAATTAATAATAAAGCTTTATGCCTGCTGTGCATTGGGATGTGAATGCTGATGATAAGCAAGAGGAAAGGAGGCTTCTTTGTCTTTGAAGGGAGAGGTTTTGGAGCTCTCGAAGGAGGAGGGTGCTCCAGCTATCCCATGCCCCGACCCATATAGCCTGTTTGTTTAAGGTGGGGTGAGCCTCTGTCCCCCTCTTGTGGCTAGTGCACATCGGGATTGGAGGCAGGAGAGCAGATGGCAGGAGGCCTCCAGCCCCACAGTAAGAGTTGTGACACCTCCACACCAAAGTCCTGCGTGTAGGGCTTTCTGGACACCAGACCTGGGTGCCTTGCTGTGACTCTCTAAGGATACTCTTCAGCTGTGGAAGCATAAGTCAGGAGAAAAGAAAAGAAAACTGGATAACTGCAATCAAAAGCTTGAGGGAGTGTTTAATGGGGCCATTAATAAATGACTCAGGCAGCCAGTGGGACATAGCCTTTGGTCTTATGCCTTGCCATACTCCAGAGGCACACAATAATGAACCCATAAAACGTGCCCCATCAAGCCTTAGTGCTTCAGCACAGAACAGTCCTGAATTTAATGTATGGTGGATGGCAATGTGGTGCCTCTAGTAAACATTTAGGACAACCAGTGCTGAGAAAACCTTATTAGAGGATGCGCTTTCTTAATAGGGAGACCTTCAACTGTTTTCAGAATTTTTGAAGAATATCAAAGTGTTCTGGGTAAAGGAGAGGAACAACCTTCTGAACTTTAATTTGTTGGCGAACCTCTGTGTTAACTCCCACCACATATGCAAATGTAGAAAGGTGTAAATCTCTCCCAGAACGTTTTGCTGCGTTAGCAATATAGTTTGATCCTGGAAGCAGCTACAGAAAAGAGTTAATTGTAATAGCAATCACTGCTGTTCTAGATCCTCAGATAGTATAGTGCAGGGTGCTACAGAAGCCCCTAACTAAAGATTAAACTTGATTAAATACACCCCCAGCAAACTGGCTCAGTTGCGCCAATTAACTTGGAAATGCAGCAGTGTTTTATTGCTTTAGGAATGAATGGTACTTATTGGCTTCTTATATAACAGTTTGACTTCCTCATCCAGTCAGAAAACTGAGCATCTGTCAGACCATCAACCCATAAACGTCTTCATTAGATCTGATAAACAGACCATGGCAAGCCAGAAAGTTGGAAGGTACCACCCTTCTGCCTGGGGGACTGGACTCACTTAACAGGCTTAAAAGGAGGGAGCTATGTAAAATAGGGAGAAACGCTCTGGGTGAGTGATACAGGAGAGCTGCTCTGAGTCGTGCCCAGGTGCAGCACTGAAATAACCTCTCTTAGGGCCATAAGGGACTCTTCCCCCATCCCTGTTCCTAAACAAACAAAACCTTGGCAAGTAACCGGTTCAGGAAGCTGTCCCCAGACAAATTGTTGGGTGTGATCCCAATATAGTTGGGCTTGAGCCTGCTGACAGCTGAGCTCCCTCTGGAAAGCACAGGTTGTTGTTGATTTGAAGGAGCTCTGTGACTCAGAGGCTGGGTTTTGTACCAGGCTGAGTGGTGTTCGCTGGAGGCTCTTGCTGAGCCCTCCTGCTGCCTTGCCTCCGAGGGTGCTGCTCCTGCTTTTGTGGTCCTGCACAAAGAGTCTGCACAACAAGCTAGGAGCATCACCCACAAAAGGTTGCTTCTCCTGGCTGTTTTGAAACTGTCAGAGCAGCTCTTACCTTAAGTGGTTGTACAGCCCTCCCACCTAGACCTCAGCACAATAAAGTCTGTGGCACTGGCAACAGAGATGTTGACAATATTACTGTAGAAGGTGGAAGTCCTTAATCACACAGGGATGTATGGATGTTTTATTATTTCCACTAAAAGTATTAACAGGAATGGAGAAGACACAGGCAGATGAGCTTTTAAATGCTGTACTGTCTTCCTTCAAAATAGACAAATACTTTTTCATCTTCCACAAACCCCTACCTTACTCTGCTCTGATAAATCTTCCCCTTTAAATGAAGTTGCTGCTGTTGCACAACCTTTGGTCTTGCAAAATGCAAAGCCATCTGTTACAACCTCAATTATAGGTTAGAGGAGACAGAAACTTATTTGGTGGAGTACAACAGCAGGATTTACCTTAACTGTATGTCTGAGTGAAAAGAACCAACATTTATGACAGAGGACAGGTCAAGAATGAAGGGCTTTGTCTGCCAAAGAGTGGGAAAACTCTAAAAGACAGATTTTCAGTTCATAGTTCACTTCTAAATGAAGTCAGGAGCGATACGTATAGCTAGATGTCTCTGTGTGTGTAGTGGTATATATAAACCTTTTATTCTCCTCACAAAGCTTGCAAGTATCACTGAAGTGCTGCTCTGGATTTTGAGAATCCATACCCTTGTGAAGGAAAACTCAAAGCAGTGATAGCTGCTTGAATTGCTACACATATGTTGCTATTGAGACAAAATAATTTAGCTCCTGTTGAGTTCATTCTTTGCAAACTCAAAGCGATGCAAGATAAACTTGGTGCCATATGAGATAAAATCAGTAGCCTGTCAACCTTTTTGATTTTTACTGGGAGATTGATGTTTGTAGATTTTAATCTTTGTAAAGCTGTAATCACATGATTATCTTAAAAAAAAAAAGGTGGTTTTTTTAATTCAAAAGAGTTTACATATGTTGTAGTTGCTGGGAAAAAAAATTCCAAGTACATGGGA
The DNA here is from genome assembly GCF_000691845.1 of Merops nubicus. NCBI lineage: Eukaryota > Metazoa > Chordata > Aves > Coraciiformes > Meropidae > Merops > Merops nubicus. The sequence continues at coordinate 21,762 of NW_008590794.1, forward strand.
AAAAGCCTATAAGAAGCCCCAAAATGTAGCTTAAAAATATATCCTCTTTGTTTTCGTTTCCCTGCGGCTAATTCATGGGATCCTCAGAATGCACAACCAAGATTTATTTTTGATGCTCGAGGATGTTATTAATGAAGCAGTCACCTTGCCAATTAAACCAAAGCTGTTTGTTTGACAGCTGATATCTTTTACCCCTTTGCAATTCCCTTAGGAATAGGAAGCCCAGGTGCCTGTGCTGGCTGTTTCTTGGGCAAGTACTTGGCTCCAAGGGCTTTTGCTCACAGGGAGCATGTTGGCCAGGCTGTGTCTCACCTGGAAAACCTTGGACAGTGTACCTTAACTGGAGTAAAGCAGCCATAGTTGGGGTTCTCCTCCTCTCTAAAGAGAAATGAAAATGTAAGCCCAGATCATGAGTAAAGTTTCCCTTTACCCATCCTGTCCAGCAGACTCATACGTCTTTGATTTACCTCTGTCCTGATCTGTTGGAGGAGAGGGAGGTTATTGCTTTGTATGTTGAAAGAATCTGTGACAAACCTAAGTGTGCTCATTTTTAAAAAAGGGAAAGAATGAGGTAAATGTGGTAAATAGGGTAACGATGCCAGTCATTCCTGGTCTGCTGTTCTCTTACATTCATGTTATACAATAGTAAGAGCTATTGCAGTGAGCACTGTTGAAAGATGGGGGATTTAAGAGAGAGCCGTGATGGTTGTGTTGGATTGCTGCCTATATTTGGACTGTATTTATTATTCTACTTCTGTTAAGGTGCTTAAGTTATTCAGAGTTGGGTTTAGACAAGAAACAAATATCTGAGCAGCTGTGACTACATGTCTGTTAGTGGTTAGTCATCACTACAACTCTTAAAAGTTGGATTTACCAGCAAATTGTTAAAATTCCCACAAAGGGAGGACAGCATAGTGAAAAAAAGTAGAGTTTTGTAATGTTGCGTTTGGCTGGAATTTAACCTGAAGCTATGAAGGTTAGGCCAAGAGAGAAGAGATCCTGGCCTGGCATATGAGAATGAGCTGTTTAGGACTGTCTTTCCTTGCAGGTGCTATTTCCTGTGGCTCACCTGTCAGGATCCAGGGAAAGTGCACAGACAGCAGGAAAAGCTCTATGGGTGGTAACTGCCAGGAGAGCAAAGAGAATTGCCAGAGTCTTGGTCAGGGGGAGCCTGATTCTATCTGCACTGCAATCACTGGAGTCACTAAGGTCACAGTTACAGTAGAAAAAATGCCAGCTTTTTTTTTTGTCAAAAAGAAAGTATTCAGTGGAAAGCAAAACCAGAACTCTTAACATCTGTCCTGACCCTGTTTGAAGGAGAGCAGAGGATTAATTCTTCTGATCAGACAAATGCTGCAGCAAGTTTTAGCTGTAGTTCAGTGCATCATTGTTCACTGGATGGGGGAGGAGGGAAGGAAACACTGCAGCAATCTGAGGTTCTTGACATTTTTTACTTGCTTAGTAAGTAAAAGAATTCCCTGCAAAAAGTTTGAGGGAAGGTCCATCCAGCAAGGAAGATGCTAAATGGGAGTGTGGGGAAATTGGGATTTCATTTGGTGCCCTACCCCACACAACCTGGGTAACCTGAGGCATTTTGCTTGCAGTTGGGGCTATTCATGTCATGTGCCTTGGGTATCTTGGTCAAGTGCTAAAATCATGCTCCTGGAGAGCCACTCTGTGCCCAGCTGTTGCTCACTGCATCATGTGACATCACTGCAGTGAGACACCTGGAGCTCTTGGTTGGAATAGCTCTTCCCCTTGCCCTTTCCTCTTTCTCTTCCTTAGCTTTCCTGGTGCAGGGGTGTTTAAACACATCCCATGTACAGCACCATCAGGGATGCTACAAGTGCCTAAGCCTGATACTTGCCACATACAGGCGTTTGTGTGACTAGTGTTCAGTGCCCAATCAGAAGAACGCGTATTTGAGAGAATCTGTCCTCATTAGAAATGCAGGTCCTGTTAGCCTAGAGGGGCTGCAGCTGAAGGTGTTTGGAACAGTAAATTCTTAGGTCATGGGAAATAAAGCTTTGACCAAATCATGTTGTCTGCCATGGCTAATGAACCACCTAGATGAAGATTCTGATCTCATGACTCTTGCACGGTTCTGGGTATCGTAAAAGTCATCCAGATATTTATTCTTCAGTGCTCAGACCCCTGCAGCCAGATGGGGTGTAGGGGTGCTAAGTTTTGTGTCATTGACTAGTGCAGCCTGATATGATCAGGTTGCACTAGTAAAATGGGTAAATTCAGTGACTTGTTCAGGTACAGAAATATCCTGTGGAGAACCTTGTGTAACAGTTGTTGATGCCTTAGAAGGGGTGGTACCAAATAATTTTGACTTGTTAACATTAGGAATAATTTTTATTCTAAGTTTCACATCCTGCTTAGTCTCATCACACACCAGAACTTGCCAAATAAATGTAGTATGGAAGGTTACTGGTAAAGCCCCACAATTTTTAGTGTCAGGTCAGTGCGAATGATAAATCATACCTTTTATGAATAGATAAATTTGTGATACCTTGTTTGTCTGTTAGGGAGACATGTTTGTCAGACACTTGTTTCTTGGTCCAGTTAGTTTGCTGTTTCTGGTGAGACTGTGTGAAGGCTTGGAAATAATTCCTGGCAAAAAATTCTGTGACTTATAGTTTTGACAAGCTTGGACCATCTCCTACCAAGTATATGTCCTTCTTGTTTAACCCAGAAGCATGCTTCTGACTGCCTCGTTTGAGGTCCTGACTTCTCATTTGGGAATTATCGTGTAGTCATGGGCCTGAGTGAAGCCTGAGGAATTACTCACTGAATATATTACATGTCATAAATATATTGAATGCTCTTTTAAGTAAACTAGGCCTTGGGTGTTTCCAGCAGGGCACCCGGAAGTAGGTAAACCTTGAGAATTTTAGCCTTTATCTTTGTGTTCCAGCTACTAGAGGAAAAAAAGACACACCAAAAATACCCCAGAACAACAACAAACAACAAACCCAAAAGATCCCCAAAGCAGCTCATCTTACCAAGGTGTAGTACAGATAACTTTGTTGTAGTCTGTTTTGTCAATAGTTGGTTGGCCTTTTTTTTTGATGGCAGGTGATAAGTAAGGCTGGGGCATCCCAGGTACAGAGGGTTTCCTGTTCCACCAGCACTGTCTGCCCCACGTGCTGAGCAGTGAGGTCCCATGGGAATGAAATAACAGTATTTAAGTTGCAGTGGGTTGAATTTCTTCATTCAAGCTTCTTAAAATTAAAAAATGTCTTAATTCAGGCTTTTCAAGCTTCTGGAGTTCTGATTATGAAATTGTAGAGCTTTTTTTTTTTTTCTCCTCTTTTTCTAAATAACTAAATATTTGCACTGTGGTAGTACTGAGGAGGCATAAGCTGTATTCCAAACACAAGGCAAAGTGTAGTTCCTGCCCTGACTTGTAGATGTTTTTCTGAAGAAATCCTTTGCTAATGATAAGACTTCTGTGTTTACTTTGTTATTTTTGTTATTCTGATCACTCTTAATAAAATAACTGTAATTTTTAATAAAAATTGAAAAAGTATATGTGAACCTCTGCAACAGAGTGTTTTGAGTGGCCCGGGAAAGGAAAGTCCCAGTTTTGCCTGTACCCTGTGAATGGTATGAGGCAGAGATGCAGGTGAACTAACTGGGCCCAGCAGTGGCCCGGCCTCACCTTTCTGCAGGGAGAAATGTGGACTGTATTTGAACAGTTTATACTCATCTGAGCTAGTTCATCAGTATGTAGTACTACACTAGTGTGTCTCAAGTGACTGACTTCTCTAAAGGCAGAAAACACTACTCAGATTTGACACGTTATCTGCCAAATACCCTGTGATTCTTTAGGAACTGCTCCATCAGTCAAAACACACTCCTCCAACCCACACAGTGTGATGGTCCAGGTTTGTTTGGTTCCCTTTGCTACCACACTGGAAGCTAGATGGGTGCAGCTGTGAATGGGGTGTGGGTAAATGCCTCAATCCCACAATATCACTTGATCACTTGCAGTTTAGCAGATAATGGCAAGGTAGTACCAGATGCAGCTTGCCCTGCCTCTTGATGAGTTCTCCCAAACTTATCAATGTAGCACTGTAACCTTGTGCAATCCTTCTAATCCATGCATGAAGACATCCTTGGTGTTTACAGAACACTTAACTGTGCAGCAAGCACAGAAGAGGCATGGTTCAGCTCATGGCACCATACAGAGGAATAACCTTTGAGTGACAGCCTGCTAGATTTCCAGTGGAGAAAACCCAATACAGGAGATATCCATTGTCAGTAGCCTCTTCAAGGCTCTGTTCTCCCTCCTCTGCTGCAATCTAAGCTGGATTTCATAGGGAAAAAAACAACAACAACAACAACAACAAAATATGAGCAAAGGGCATTTGGGGTATGAAACATGCTTCTTCCAAATTTGCAGATCTGAGAACAAGTTCAGGATCCATCTGACCGTGAATCTTTCCATTGACCCTTGCAGGGAGCTGAAATGAGGTCTGACCTCATTGTTATGTTGGACCAATTTTTGTTTTCCCTTCTCCTGGTCCAGATTCATAGTGTTTGCAGCTTACTGTAACATCTGGGAATAAATAAAGGGGTTACAGAAGTCTAAAGATGTGACTACTTTTTCTTGAAGTTAAAATTCTAATCTTTCTTGTATCAGAATATCCAAGATCCTTTCATAACAAATAGGAAATAAGCGAAAGATAGGCGGGATTGGTGCTGTTGCATTTATTTTCTATTTCCATTCATATAACTTTAATCATAACCAAATGAATGTTTTCTAATCAATGTCTCTCTCCCTTATTCCCTTTCTCTTTCCCTTTTTGGGGGTGGGGGTTAACAGCGCACGTGTGGGGGAGAGGGTTAATAGAGAGCGTCCGTTACAGTTCTGGGGGCTGCCTGGACCCCAAACCGTGGCAACACTAAAAGTTACAACTGAATTGGTTGGGTTACCATGGCTTCAAATACAGCATAGAGCAGCTTTGGAAATTGCAACATAAAAAAACCCCAAACAACTGACCTTTCAAGTGCACAGCATTTAAGGTCTATCTTTTGTGTGTGTTGTGTGGTTTTTGTTTGGTTGTTTGTTTTTTTTTTTTAATTTGGTAGAAAAAGGTCTTTCTCACTTCTCTGAAGAAAGGTTGCTCTGCATTAAGACACAAGGGCTGGAAAAATGCTTAGAAATTCAACATCTATCAAACCCTTGGAACTGAACCCTCGGTGAGGACAGGGAGGTGCACCCCAGCACAATGAGCATGATGGGAACTGTAAACATGTGCGTAGTCGAAGGAAGGAACTGAAACACCACTGAATTGTTTTTACTCTTTCATTACTTTACTTGGCTTATTGATTTATCTGGTAAGGATATGTGTCTCTGAATTTATCTCTGAATGTTTTAAAACTCTCTTGCTTAAAACTGTCAAAATAGTTTCCTGACAACATGATAGAAAAACGAATGAGCAGGAAAGTGCTCACTGACGAGATGTTCCAATACACGTGTGTCATTTCTGGTTTTGTTAGTTTTTGGTTTGTATCATTTTATGCCAATCTGGCATACAAAATTTTAGCCAGTTCATCAGTGATTTGGGTACCTAGCAGTTTTTGGCTCTGCAGATCTTTACTATTGCAAATGACCTTTGGATTTGTCTTATTGGGTTCACAAGACTGTTGAAGTCAGCAGTGATGGCAGAAGCTGGCTCTGCTAAATTAAACAAACCTTGTAAGACCATAAAGAAAACTTTTTTCAAACTTGAGTTTTAACAGTGTGCTTTAATCCTTACCTCTGCAGTGGTCCTTTGAATAATGTAAGTGTTCAAGTTTGTTACATTAAAAATTAACCAAAAAAAGAGAACTTTCTCCTAATAAAGCAGTTAACTTTGCGAAATGATATGTCTTACTGTTCCAGGGTAGAAGTAAAATGTTCCTTAACTGATGAGAATGATATTTTTATTTATTTATTTATTTTCTACTGTGGAAAAGTGATTGTGCAGATAAGTACTGAGAGGTGTCTTCCTTTGTGTCACCAGGGTTGGACTGTGTGGCTGCTGGGGTACAGGACTGTTGTGATTGATTCTCAGCTGAACTGGTCTGACAGTTCCTGTGTTGGCTAAACTTTGAGGTGAATTTACTGAACATTGTGAATAGATAGTTTAAAATCTGATTTTCTTTTTTTTTTTCATTAATTCATCCCTCCCCATCTTGCCCATTAAATGCAGAGTTGGGTAGTGCATGAGCAGTTTTTGCTGCAGTTGCAATATTTTTTTCCCTTTAATTAAAAACAACATTTCAATTTAAGAGAACTTCCTCTCATAACTCTAGCAAGCAAAAATATTTTTGCACATCTTCTACAAAGCAAATGAACTTTCACAAGACTGCATGACTTCAGGCTATGCAGAAGGTATATGTACAACCCTGAGAAGTGAATTTGCAAATGTTGCAAGCAGATGAAAAGCCTGGTAGACATTGGGCATCATGTAGGATTGTGGCAAAGCAATGGCATGGTGGTTGGGTTTGACAACTAACAATGTTGTAAAGCTTTGACAGAATAAGAACTTACATGTGGTGTCAATCATCCTCCTTGTGCCACTTCCAATTTGTCTTGCTGTGAGAGGACATCCATCCCCACTGGCATCTGAAATACAGCTGTCAATGTCACTGCGCCAAGGACAGAGAGCACTGAAGAAGCAGAGCATGGAGTGGGGCATGCAATTATTTGGTGTTGGCTATGAAAAGTGCAAGGAACAGGGGAGAGAGCTCCGAGATGTCCTCTGCTCTGAAGGATCATCTTCACAAGAGTGGACTAAGGGGACAGTGGTTAAAGCCATGGCTTGGTCTTAAAGTGAGTAAAGAACGAGGGTTTGTTTGCAGCACTGAGGCTGGGAAATCTGGAATGTCCCAGCAAGAGGATTTTTTTCCTTCAAAAATAAACTATTTCAAAATAAAATGTCTTTGAAAATGTGAAGTTAGGAAGTTAAAAAGCACAACTCAATGCTTTGACCAAAACCAACGTATGTATGATCTGTCAACAAACTAGCCTATTCTGCATGCTTGAAATAAGGAAAATTTTAAACAGAAAGATGCTCAGAGAAATGTAAAGAAAGGAGTGAATTTGTCTAGAGCTAATTATTCCACTTCTAAATGTGCTACTTAAGTCTGGGAGAGCTTCCTGCATCAGCTGACCATGCTGCAGCACAAATGCACTCCTGCTGCAATCTCCTCTGAGAAAAATGAAGGTACTTTGGTTTGATTCCTTCTCACACTGGAAACTTATGGGTTTCTTTTTTCTTTCTGCAAGTCTCCATTAACTGGAATTTTAGATCAAACCCAGCTTTAAAAATTTTTAAGGATATATTTTGAAGCAGAAATAATTTGAAAGGTGAAGGGAAGACTGAAACTCTTGGCGGACAAATCTTCATGGTAGCTGCTAAACAGAAAATCCCAGGGAGAGTTTAGAGTACTGTAGTCTCAGAGGTGTTTTTTTTTTTGTGTGTGTGTGTTTTTATTTATGTACTTATCTATCTATTTATTTATTTATTAAATTTGAGTCATGCTAGACTAATTCACAAATTCTGAGCAATCTGGTAGCTTGGAGTACCCTCGTGCAGAGGCTGGGAGGGAGCTTTGTTGAGATGCTCAGGCACCCACTGAGAGTGGGAGGAGAGCAGCATTGCCAAACCTGCTTGAGATGCCAGCAAAACTAAAGAGCCAAACTCCTTAGTCTGAGGCTGCTGTGACTGTGTCCCCTCCAGCTGCAGTGACTCGATGTCTTCATTTGTTTGCACAACTGTCTTCAGTGCATGCAAAATCCTGTCTTGCAAACTGCATGTGGTAGCTTCAGTAATGGAGCTTGTGAGTTGGGTGTCTGTGCTGTCTGCACGTATATGCTCTTGTTCCTGTTTTGATTAAGAAGTTGCACGTGGTAGAGAAGGAAGGCTATTTTTGCAAGTCTGCCTATGTTATAGTTGCATTTCATCTCTGTTTAATCTTCTGAGAAGTATAAATACCAATATCTGAATGCCAGTACAGTCCAGACTAGTTCTCCATCCTCTTGCTCCACCCTCTGTTGTGGGTTTGTTATATTTGTATAGGGGGGTGCACAAGTTGTGCTGTGTCTGCTCTGACTGCATCTGTTAGAAGTAAGATAGTTATTTTGTGCCCCGGGGCAGTGTCTGAGCATGTGTGGTAGTGACAACTGTTAGTGGAAAGAATGACTGTGAAAGTGCATGTGGGGCCAGCACGCCACCACGCAGGAGGTCGTGCTCCCGTGTGACTCCCACAGACACAGCAAGTGATCGGAGAAATGAGGGAGGAATTTACAGGTCAGAATTCTGAACCAGTTCCACATAGTCTTGGATTGCTCTGAGAAAGAAGCCTTGACATCCACTGATGCTTTTGCACCTCTTTTAAAATGTTCTATTGCAAATTTAATGCTTATTTATGATCCTCTTCTGATGAGAGAAATAGATACAGTAAGACCATCTAGGGTTGCCACCACATACAAAATTGTGACTTTATTTGCCATGTTCTTAAAGTACTAGATAGGAAGGTGTGTGTAATAGTGTAAGACTGCTCCAAAATGTGTCTCCAGTGCATCCTCATAGTGGCTTACTTGACTCTTTAAATCTCAGTTACGCAAACAGCAGTAGTAAAAACATGTGTAAGCTGCGTCGTATTCCTGTGCAGAGGAGCACAACTGAAAATCTCTAGCTGAGAAAGTTTGCTATTTTGATTGGTTTTGCTTTGTTTTGAATACTTTGTGATGTGACCAGAACCCTGTGGTTGCACAGGCAGAGCTCCAAAGAAGGATCGGCTTGCCTCCTAGTTTTATTTGCAGTTTTACAACTGTAATAAAGGAGCACCCAGACGATGCTCTGGGCACTGCGGCTGATCTTATTTAAAAAATACATTTGTATTTGTAAACAAATGGCTTCATCAGCCACCTCAGATCAGATTGAATAAAACTTGCTATATTTATGCAGTTGCTAAGTTAAGAGACATCTGTTGCTATCTATTAACAGACTATTTACATATATACAGATCCAAAATACTCTGGTAACAGGAACTGTCTTTTCTGTCAGAATCCCACATTGATTAGCAGCAATTTTGACCTCCCAGGTCCTCATAGGGAAAGGTGAAAAGAAGCTCTGGGGTAAGCCAGGAGGACTAGACCCCTGGTTTGCTTTGACTTGGTGGACAGATATTCCAGAGCTCTTAGTTTGTTATGAAAATGTAGTTACCAGAAAGAGAACCATGTGCCGGGCTGGAATAAACTGCATTGAATCTTTGAATCTAACAAGCTACTTTTGTCTTGTTTATGGAAAAACAGAATGAAAAAGCAGATGCATTCTAGCAAGAACGGGCACAAGAACTATATTTGTTCTAAGATTGCTGAAGAAACTAAGGCCGCCTAAGAAACAGCATTCAGCCAAAATGTTTAACCTGATCCTCCGGAAACACAAAACTCCCTCATATGCCAGGTGTGATTGTGGCTATCATCCTCCTCTGACACTGCCTGCTCCTTGTGGGTATGTTGTCTCATGTCTGGGGTCTGCATCTTAGACAAAGAATTTCTGAACAGCTCTTATTTTATTTATGCCTGGGAAATGTTAGAATAAAATAGAAGCAACATGCAGTCCACGTCTGTTTCTATGCATTGCTAACAGTTTTTAGAATTCCATTCTGCAGAGCTTTGTTAGTGCTATGGGAACTAAATATACTCGGTTACAAGTTAAAATCAAAACCCAAAACCTGTATCTGTGGAACAATCACATACAAAATTTTTCTCTAGATATGGTAAATCAGGGGTAAGGGTCATCTGCCTTTTGATCTGGTCCCTTCTTTCACATAGTTCATTTCTAAGCAGCTAATTTAATATTTTGCTCAAGTGATGAGATCTTGCAGATCCAAGATTCAGTATCAAAGATGACAGTCTATTTTAAAGGGAAAAAATAATAGCAATAAATAGGTTCTTAAACTGAGCTTTGAAAGTGGGTAAGAAGACTTGTAAGGAAGATGCTGGTCTGCCACAGAGTATGTGGCTACCTCTGGACCAAGGTTCCTACCCAGTTAGCTGACTGGGGAATAGTAACTTCTCAATAAGTTACTGGAGAGCTCTTGGGACTGTTTGGCCAGGAAGATCGTTGCAGCATTTTGCTCTTGCAGGAAAAGCTGCTGTGGGAACCTCAGCTGGTGCTGGTTCCATTCCTGGAGGTGACGTTGTCCTTGCAGGTTTCCCCTTGCCCTGGTGGGTGCTGGGTGTGGGGCTCAGCCCCCTCTGCCCATGCCGTGTGCCCTGGTGCTGCTGCGCTGGCTCAGGGCCAGGCAGAGCTGCAAGAGCTCAGCAATGTGCTGGCCTCCCTGCCTCCAACTGCTAGTTTGGGCAGAGCCCCTCTGCCTGGCAGGGAGCTAGTCTGCACACGCACGCCAGCACCAGCCGAGCAGGAGGTGGGAATGAAAACCAATGGAAGCATCTTAGCCTAATTTTTTATGAGTAGTTTCATCCTGGGGTCAAAATGGTCGCAACTGTTTTCAGCTAAGCATAGTAACTGCTTTGGGTGGCCAAGGAAGTTGCATCTGTGCAAGTCCCTGGCCCCAGCAAAAGGGGACACTGGGTGAAGTGTTTTTGGGTGCACAGAGACAATCATACAGACACACAGGCCGCTAGCAGGTGCCGTGGGCCAGGAGCTCCTTGAGCTGCCCAGCAGCCTAAGGGTTTCCATAGCTGTCATTGCCCTCTTTTTTTTTTTTTTTTCCCTAAAGTGTTTGCAAAATGTAGAAAAATGCAGCAGGTCCAGAAAAACCGGAACCGTTTGATGCAATTATTCAGAGCAACACTTTAGCATAGACAAACCTACCATATTAAACCTCTTCTTAGAAAGTGTTGCCAATACACCAATTGAATAGTAAGAAAAAATGACTTTCAGTAAATGCAATTCTCCTTTAAGAGAAAACAGAGCTCAAATATAAGCCTGATTTAAGGTGAGCATTGTACAGAATTCCCATTGAGAACACGGCTCCACTGAATGGAGGGGAAGCAGAGGAGATGACCTCAGAGAGATGCTCCTCCAGCATCACATACATTGTCTGGAAACTTCTATTCATGCCCTGTAGAGCAGTTACTTGATGTGTTGTTACAGTGCATCACATGGCAGCATAGCACAAGTGTGTGGAAACAGCTATAGGAACACCAATAGTTCAATATCACTATTCTGAAATTACCTAAGATTCTTGAATAATGTGGTTTCCAGCTTTTCAGTCACTTCAGCATTGGTGACTATTCTGCCTGCTTTCTATCCTTAAAGCATCAGGCCTGATATTCAAAAGAATTTTGCTGTGTCAGGCACTGACACGTACACCAGAAAAATGCCTAAAGTTGCTTTGTTTTAGTGTGAGAGAGCCCTTGGAGCACAGGTAAAGATGGCATTTCCATGTGCAGGTGATCAGCCAGTGCCTCCTGCGCTTGCAGGGCAACCAGCTGGCAGTGCAGTGCAAAGCCTGGGAAACACCTGGGACTTCCTGCAGGCTCAGGGTTTCTTGTCTCCTCCACAAAAGGACAGAGACTGCCTCCTGTATCCTCCTCACTTCAGTCCCATGTGCAGTATTGGGGGAACCAGTTATAATCCACCAGTTTATCATAGAGAATCGTGTGTGTGTGTGTGTACTCTGTGAACAATCATCATAGTTTCTTTCAAGGTTCTTCTTAGCAAGGGCAACTGCCGCTGGCGTTTTGGCTCTCCTTCAAACCCGTCTTGTCAGCAAGAAAAACCATATGAACTTGGAGATTGAAATCAGTTGCCCCAGGGTACCAGGTCCGGTTTCATTTTAACAATAAAAGAATCCGATGCCTTTTAGCAGGGAGGTACTTATTGCCTAGATGAAGGAAGAGTTGTAATAGTAAATCTAGAATTGTGACATCAGCTGATATATAAATATTGTGTGTCTTGCCATCTCCACCCACTCTTTCTATATGCAGGGAAATCTGAACCAAGGGAAACGTCAAATGTTGGGCTGGCTCCCCCCAACTCCACAATTATATGCTAGTAACTCTGAACTTCCTCTACATTTGCAGGTAGCTAGAGGGGCCTGAATCTTAATGCTGTGCTCAATTTCATACACTGTTTACATTAATCTACAAAAGCTTGAGCGTGTCTGTGTTTCCAGACACAGACGACTTGAGGACAAAATAAATGTTTGAAAGTTCCTGGGAAATCGCTGCCATAGAATCACTGCTCTCCTGTGTAAACTAGAGAGTTGTTATGCCCTGATCTCTTGTGGTTAAGGTGTTCACTGGAGCTAAACATTCAGCTGACCAATTCCTACTAAAATTGGAGATGGGAGGCTTAAATAAGGTATTGACCAGTGGGTGCACAAGACTTCTTACTATGACATGTGCAGACTAAGCCAGCTTTACCCCAGCAAAGGAATGAATCATGGATTATTTAGTGTCTGAACATCTTATTGTTATGCCAGGTATACCATAACAGGTGTAATGACTTCCAGAGTTTTATCCAGATAGTTCCTTAACATTGTCACAATGGCCAAACATTAGTGAACTCCTAGTGGGGACACATGAAGGTGAAGGTGGTTTCCTTGTCCTTAAAGAGAGATTCCCAAGAATTCATTGGCAAGTACATTATTGCTTTGGCTCGCTGTAACTTATCTTTGTAAGTGAAAATTCACCTGGCCAGTGTCTCTTTCTGAGGGCAGTCATAGCTCCTTGATCTGGAAGAGAGTAATTAGTGGTGAGTTAATTGCAATCTGAGCGCCCTGTTTCAGAGCCCCAGCAGGATGGTGGCTCCTCAATGGTAAGGGAGCAGCTGTTGATGGTGGCTCTAATTGCAGCCCTGTATTGTTGATAAAGTGGAGTGGGGGGGAAAGCCCTGCTGGGCTGCAGCTTAACAGCTCCCCTTATGAATTATCTTGCCAAAGGTGCCGCTCATTCTTCTAGTCCAGCACAGTGGAATTATTCTCACCCATGCAGCTTAATCAGCAAGAAGTGCATTTGGCATATTGTGGGGAAGGAAACTGCTCTCCACTATTGAGCACTAGGTGGAATGTAGCTGCCAAGATAAATAAACAGGTTTGTAGATCTAGACATTTCCTTGGGTTGCTGACTCTATCCAGACTTTAGTATCAGAAAGAATTAGAATTTTTGCTTTTCATCATCTCCACCTCCAAAATATATAATGTGTCTCACAGCACACGTTCATGCAGCTGAAAAACTCACAGCTGAAAACTCACAGCACAGATTCACGCAGTCGCTGACATGGTGCACCCCAGCCTGTGGAAAAGCCTTTTCCTTTTCTGTTAGATTCTTCAGAGCTGTGCATTGCTCTGTTCCATGGGCACAGAGGTAAAATAGCAGTGCTTATGCCTGCCTGCAATGTCTGTATTGGTGCAGTGTGGGAGACTGGAGGAGTCTTGGTGGTAGTTCTGTTGGGATTTTGTTTGTTCGCTTGTTTTCCCCAATTGAGGAAAAAATGGAAAATGTAGAATGTTATTAGTCAAAAATCCTGATTTTTTTTTTTAACATAATTATAATGCTTTAAGATATTCTTTCAGTTTGAACTGTTTCAAATAGATTAAAAAAACTTTGGAAAGAAAATCTGATACAAACAGAAAGCTGTAAAAGTTTAGATCTGGAAATTACAAATGGTACACTTTATTGTGGAAATGTTTTCAGTGGAAAAAATAATTGCCCAAATTCAGTAAAAAATTTAATTTTATAGGCAATTAACCACTTTGATGAAGTAATTTTATCAACGTATCTTGAAAGAGTTTCACCATCTGTCTCTTATCTATGTGGGTTAATTTTTCTTGATGAAATTTCTTTGTCTTACTTGTGTCTTCAAATTGATAGCAAGCTGATCCTTTACTCAACCTACTCCCTTTTGATCTGATGCTACATTTGTCTCAGTCATAGAAAATGTTGCTCAACAGGATATCAGTCCCTTTGACCTTTTCCTGGGATACAGAGTCCCATGCGATGCAGTACCACACGTGCCTTAAAGTAGGAGTTTCCAATCTTGCAGATTGAGCAAGGTAGAACTGAGGTGCTTTAATCTTTGCACAGCTTTAAGCAATCCAGAGATTACATTACTTCAGAACTGGGTTGCATGTGTTTGTTTCACTGTGGTTGGTAGGATTTATTAAAAAATGATAAGTATGTGTTCAGTGGCAAATCTTTGAAAGGGAAAAACATATTAAGAAACCCCAAACAGTGTTTTTTTCTCCAGTGATATAAGAACCTTAATTTTGCATCCAGAACAATCAATAGAAAATAGGTAGACGGAAGGGTGGAGGGAAAACAATTCTATTATTTTGTTTGCTCATCTATTTTGATAAAAAAACCTAATTTGACATTGCTTATTTTCTTTTCCTTTACTCTCTTAAAAAGTGCACATGAAAGCTTTGTTCTGTTTGCTTGAGGAATCAGGCAAATGCCCAGTCAGAAGTTTGCTGAGAGATGGAGCCACTGTACCTTCCTGCTATGTGTCAGGCCCATGGAAAGAAACAGCACCCAGAAGTTGTGGGAGACAGCTTGTCCACCTCTCAGTTTGGCAGTAATTTCACACATTCAGAATGTTCATTTCTGTGATGACCAAGCGTTCAGCAATGGCTGTTGTAATATTTCCACCTTTGTCATACTGTTTAATTAAAACTGTTGTTTCTTCAGTTGACATTTACTTTGACAAAGAGGATCTTCCACTGTGACGAATAGTGTACTTAATTCTGGGTTCAAAATGTATTATATCCAGTGGGTGACAATGGCCTCAGCAGTTTTGAAGGCATTTTTTCAGATACTTCAAACTTCCCCCTCTCAGTACAGTTTGAGCTGGCTCTGGGAAGTAATTTAGTATAGGATAGGTAAAAGTGCAGGCTGAGAATGCAATTTAATATACCTGACAGCTTTTTTTTACTTATTCATTTATCAGCCTAAAAGCTAAAGCAAATAGGGATGCAACCTGTAAAGCTGTTGAATAATTTTGGTGAGATAAACCACATGTTTAGCCCGAGGAACAAAGAGTAGTTAATTTTATATCAATTTTTTTTTTTCCATCCAAAGCACAAGACCCTCCTTTTTCCTGAAGGCAATTTCAAGCTGTTATCCAAGAATGAAAATTGATAATTGTTGTACTTGGTTGATCTTAATTTTAGTGAAGCTCCAGGCTAGCAAATATGAAAATATCATCTTCCTGGCTGATAAACTGGTTAAATGCATTGATGCGGGATTTTGATGAAGTAGCAATAGTTAGTATTTGTTGCTTAGTAAGAGCAGTTATAATCCTGGCTTTGGAACTAATCCAAATAGGGAGGGAGAAAGAAGTCAATCAGCAGCAGTATGAAGTGGTTTTTTAAAATACATATGTTTAGACACAAATGTTGTTAGCATAAAACGCTCTTGTAGCAAATTGTTTGCTCTCACCACTGACCAGATGAACACAAGGAGGTTCCAGTACCTGTGCCCATTCCTTGTCCTATTTAAACATTGGGTGATAGACTTACCCACCAAACAGACTTTTCACCACATGTCAATATGATACTTACATAAATTTCTGTAGAAAATATCTTTATCTCACCTGTACTGAGGATAGGAAGCTGTATGGAAAAGGTCTTAGAGGTGGGTGAGCTGCCCTGTGCTTGAAACACAATCGGGACCCAGGGCCTTAAGGTCTGTGCTTTTTTTCAGGTCATGAAAATCAGTCCCATCTGTAAACCAAGGGTTGTGATGGTTACCTGCACACCAGTGTTTTACAAATCACTGTCAATAATTGTAAAAGAGAGTATATTCTTTTCATTGAATGTAGTTCCAAAAATACGGGGTTGTGGCACAAGTTTGGACAACTGTGAGTCCTTTTAGTCCATGGATTAAACCTTAATTTGTAATCGTTGGTGCCCTGTCTTCAGAAAGCTATTTCTCTCTTGCTTTTTCATTCCCAGAACCAGAACCATGTTCTTTGACATATCTCAGGGAACATTTGGTTTAGATCATATGAAGGCATTTTTGATAAGCATTTGAGCTTACACTGCAAAGATATTAGAAATTCTGCTTCATCACAGGGTTAGGATGCTGAGAAGTTAGAGTAATACCTCCTGGAATTCAGCTGAGGGAGTACTGGATACTTTGCAGGAATACTTAACCTTAAAAGTTATTTCTTCAGTGTAGCTGCTCAGGAGGCAACATAGTTTTCCAGCTGTGTACACACCACTAATCCATAGAGATAGCTTCTTATATTAAAATGGAAATCTTTGTAATGTCATCTGCATTGGGATTTTAGATCCTCTTAAAGTAGACTGGTTGGTCTACAATCTTCTTCTGTTCCACAGGCAAATGTGTTGGTTTTTTTTTTTTTTTTTTGGTGTATACAAGTATTTGTGTTTTTGTAAGATGGGAGAAAAAAGTAAGCAAATGTGACTATTTCAGCAACTTAATATCTACTTTCTTTCATCACAGCAGTATTATGGCTTAATTCC
The DNA here is from genome assembly GCF_000691845.1 of Merops nubicus. Classification (NCBI taxonomy): domain Eukaryota; kingdom Metazoa; phylum Chordata; class Aves; order Coraciiformes; family Meropidae; genus Merops; species Merops nubicus. The sequence continues at coordinate 38,229 of NW_008590794.1, forward strand.
ACGGCATGAAAATATTTATGAAGTGTGAATTTATTAAAGATGGTTTAGTAAAGTACTCAAAACATCTGCTGTGCATCTTACAGATATACATGTAAGTTTTATTTGAATATATATATAAATACTATTGCTAACACAGATTAGTCAGACATGAAACTTGAAATGCAGCACAAAGTGCTCTAGAATAACAATATTCACACTTGTAAGTAGAGGGATATTCATTTAAAACAACACATGCAGTCCACACTTCCAACTCAGCCTGCAGGAAGTAAAAGCAGAGAATTGGGGGCATGTTGACATAAGATGGTGACAACTGGAGAGAGAAGCAAAGGTGCCAGTTCAGCAGTGTGTCACACTTTCACTGTGAGTATGCATAATTACGCAAGCTCATGAGACTAGAAGTCATACTCATAGAAGAAGAGCAGGTGAGAAGATAAAATAAGGCCCTTAGAGGCAAAGCAATATAGGCTTCTTTCGATGACTTTGTGATAAAGGAGCAATGTCAAACGCTGGGAGCAAGAGATGAAACTTCACTCATTAAATCTCAATCCCATTGTTACATTCTCCACTATTCTGCCTTCTAAACTGTAACCCAAAGATACTTTTATAAGCTCACCATTTTATGTGTCAGTTTTCCTTAAAAACATTAAGGAAAGGGAGACAGAAAAGATAAGTAACTTGCCAAAGGCCAAACAGAGCACCTGAGGTGGAGTCAGGCATGGAACCCAGTTCTCCAGGCTCATTTGTTTAACAGGTTTTCCACCTCTTTTCTGTTCCCTGTCAGTCCCTCTATTCTTGTTTGAAGTATAGGGGACTTTATAACGCTGTATTTCTTACAACTGTTTGAAAGCTCTACAAGAGTGCAAGACTCCTGATTGTTTTTGTTCAAAGATGGGGGCGTTTCTAGACGTGTCACATCTGAAAAGTGAATGACTTTTGACATGTAGTCCTTAGTTTTCAGACACAAGGGACGCATGCAAGGAATATCAAATACATGGCTGAAGCCAGACTCTGTGTCTCTAAGCATACAATGTTTTATTCTGTACTGAAGGCCTAAAATGATTTTTCTCTGCCTATCTAGACAGGGGAGCCTCCTTTTAGGTATTATCTGCTATACAAATATTGGCCGACTCCTTAAAGCTAGTTCCATAGAAAGCTGAAGGCAGTCTAAAGAGGAGAACGTATCCTTTTATATGTGTTGGATAGAGTAAATGATATCAAATAAAATGAAGGATTAAAGCATGCTTGAGCTTGAAGTAATAGATATAAAAAGGACAGGAATTATTGTTTACTTACATTTTTCAGCTGGGTGTGTGCAATCAGTTTTTTTTGCTGGGGATTCATGTATCACATCAGTTCATTTACAGCCTCTGCCAACTCCCATAGTATGCACCACACCAGCAGCCTCCATCATGAGCTACCCAGCAGCCATGTGCTCTTGTCCAAGCCCCTACCCACCCTATGGTGCTTCCTCTCTTTACATGCCTCCTCTTCCCCTGGTGCACCCTTCCCTTTCCTTCTCATTTCCCCTGATCACTTCCCTGGTTTCTCAACCTGCAGCAAGGAAAGACCCTCAGAGAAGGTCAACTTTCTGCTACCCAAAAAGCTGCAAGGGATACCCTGAATTCTAGGTGATTCCAGGCATGGTTCATCACCAGCTTTGTAGTTAGGCTCTGCACAGAGATGCGTTTAGGGTTTTTTTTTTTTTGTTGTAGTGGTGGTTTTTTGTGGGGTGGGGTGGGGTGGGGTGGGGGGTGTTGCTTCTCATGAAGTTCAGATCCTACCATGGCTTTCTGACTTTAAAATGTATGTTTCACCATGATGCTGCTTCCCAAGACATGCTGCCCATTTAAAAAATGTTTGGCAAGTATATTTAGGTGCTACCTGTAGCAGTCTTTGTTATCTTAAGCACACTTCACTGAAACTGAGGTACTCTTAAAAGCACAAAATAAAAAGGGGGTAAGAAAAAGGCTTCCTGAATGTTTTCATTATGGCTGCTACTTTCTGAAGTTGAAATGTAAGATCTTTAATGAGGCTGGTCCTTCACATTAAGAAAAGATAATGACTGAAGGCCTTGCTTTACTTTTTTTTTTTTTTTAATGTTTGTTGAGATTTAGAACTTTATTTTCTGCTTATACAGTGTTTTGAAATGTAATAGTGCTGAGATATCCCCTAGAAATCATATAGAAAGCTGGGGCTTGCACATTCAACAAAGACTAAAATACATATTGTGGTGATTTATGATCCACACATTTTATACTCCACATTGCTTATGAGCACTGTGACAGTGTCAAACCCACTCTTAGTAATATAACAATAAAATAAATTTAAAAAATTCAGAAAGGTCTCAAGACAAATTCAGATAATTACACTTCATGTAAAAAAAAAAAGTTAAAATCGTTCATAAAGGTCACTCAAAACACTAGGAGAGCAATGGGAAAGACATATTAACAGAGTTGGAAATGCATATGTATTTACAACTGTTTAACCACAACTATTTGAAACTATGTAGGAATTTCCATAAAGAGTTTAAACAAACAGAAAAGATTTCAGTATATCCACCAAGCTATGAGGTAAGCTGGCTCAACAATAGAATTGTTCACCTGCAATAAATCAAACACTTACAAAGTAGTTCATGTACATCACTTTATTTCTAATGGCCAGTAAGTAGGAATAACTCTACCAGGTCAAATTTCTCTGTTTCATTAATGAAATCAGTAGTTGGGTTTGGCTCTTTGAGTCTTTTGTATGTGATAGCTGGAAACTTTAGGTAAATTGCTGATGTAACAGGAATTGCATTCAGGTTTCCATAGAGAACGCAGACCTCAGTGCTTTGTTTTTCAGAGTCCTTTTGAATTGCTACAGCAGCTGCAAAGCAGAGGTGGGGCTGGGGGTAGGATTAAGGGTATGGCTGAGGTGTGGGCAAGGGTCCAGAAGAATCAGACCAGAGGTGCTGATCTCTGGGCACACTTGCTTAGTCTCAGTCTGGATTTGCTTGCCAGTCGCTAAAAGTAGTAGTATGGTAGTCAGAGTGCACAGAGGCTAATGAGTAATTATTAAAACTAGAACTGAGGCTTTTTGAGACATCATAATACTAACAGAAACATCCAAAATCATCTCTCCCTCAGGTTTTTACTCTGAACGTGAAAAAAGGGTCTGCTTTAGAAATTGTTTCTGTATTTCCCAGGGGAAATGTTGGCCAAATGGCAGACTTGAATCTTCTCCTAAGCCTTGCTGTATTTGTATCATTGCAGTACCAGGCCTGCAACAGTGGTCATCAGCCTCAAGAGAGAGTTTTCCTCTAGCTTAAAACAGGGAGGGCTCCTGGAGGAGGGAAACAGCTAGGATGGAGTTGTGGCCAAACACCAGGTATGTTAGACTGTATTGTACCAATTCCAGTGGTGCCGGGAGGCGTGCAGCGCAGGGCAATGACAGCATGGCTAGAGAAGAGCTATAGGGTTGCATTTTGTTCCATGATTTTTCACTGTAGAGGTGTAATTACAATTTATCTAGTTGGTCTTGCCTTGTATTGATCTTTCTAGAAATGCAAGTCCAGCTAATTACAGTTGGCAAATACATGTAGATGAACTTGTGGTGTTCGGACAGATTTTTCCTAATGACCAATGACCTTTGTATTTGCCCATGGAAGCAGCTGCCTTAGCCCTCCTGTCCTGCACTTAGGGCATGCAAGGTGGTTGCAGGAAGAGCAAGTGCCCTTGGAGCTTTTGGTTGTAGATGACCTTGGCTTCTTTAGAGGAGCAACAACTTGAAGTCCAGAAGTAAAGGCACACTTGGAGCATTTATTTTGCTTTGCTTCCCATCCACTGCTCCTCCTCTTCATCAGATCAAACTTTAACAAGCATTATGCAAAGCATTGGTACACAGGAAAAAATTCAGAATGAAAAATCTGTTTACTGTTGGGAAAAGGGTAACATAGCAACTCCTGTATACTTTGGTAAAAAAGCAATGCATGAAAGTTGACTATGTTCCTCTGGGTGATTCAGGCTGGCTGGGTGTGGCAGCTGGAGAAATTTGATCCATCAACTATTTACATGAACTCAAAAAGTGTTTGTCTAAGCACCAGGAGACAAGGGCCTAGCTGGATAAAGTGCTGTAAAGAATTCTTTTTGCACAGCGATCCCCATTTGCCATCCAAAGAGTCAGGCAGATGCTTATATAGCAGGATATAAGTTTTTGAGGACCAGTTAAAACCCTTCCTTTTACAGCATGGTCAGCCTTTCTGTCCTCCACACCCTAGAGAGCTGAGTGCCCTGCTGGAGAGAGAATGGTGGAAGAGTGCCTCCCATCCTCCCAAAATCATCTCTTTAGGCCTTCCAAAAATAGAGAATACAAATACACTACAAAATAAAACAGAAATCAGTTGTAAAAATGACTTCCATTTGTAGAATGTTTACCAGAACAACTGCAGAAATTTCATAATTACATGATTAATTATTCTGCCTGTCAAGTAGGTCTTGTTTTAGCTAATACTAGCAATGTAAAGCTATAATATGTAAATGAACTGGCAGAAAGGAGTTCAGAATTTAACATTAGGTGCTGATTTCAGTACTGATAACTTGCTTTGATCCATTGAGTCATGCCTTGTTGTCCTTCCAAATGAATGCAAGCACCTTCTTCTGGAAATGAGTCACCCTGGAGATGAGGGCCAGCCTGACCTACCTATTGTCCATGTATACTATGTACAAGCACATACATAACTGCTGTACTAAAGTGTTTTACAACCTCTGATATATTTGTCTCCATCATATTGCTGTGAGGTTCAGAAATGTTCTTTGCTCTATTTTATAGCAATGGAGCTGTGTTGAAGCATTTCAGTCTTGAGATCAGTGGGAGATGAGATACCTGGCATGGAATCTCAGCTCATACTGATCTCTGTGGGACCTAGATGACTTGCCCCAAGTAATTCTAGAAGAGTGGAACAGAGATCTGGGTTAATTCAGATATGTGTTCTAGGCAGCAAACTTTCTTGATTTTGATGGAATTGACTTGTCAGTTATCATTTGGAACACCTCTTCTATGAGGAAAAGCTGAGAGAGTTGGGATTGTTCAGCCTGGAGAAGAGAAGGCTCTGGGGAGACCTTATTGCAGCCTTTCAACACTTGAAGGGGGCCTGTAAAAAAGATGAGGACAATCTTTAGCAGATCCTGTTGCAACAGGACAAGGTTTTTAAACTAAAGTAGTATAGATCTAGACTAGATATAAGGAAGAGATTTTTCACAAAGCAGGTGGTTAGACACTGGCCCAGGTTGCCCAGAGAGGTGGTTGAAGCCCCGTCTCTGGAACCATTCAAGATCAGGTTGAACGGGCAATGTGGCCTAGTTGCAGATGTCTCTGCTCACTGCAGGGAGGTTGGACTAGCTGAGTTTTCAAGGTCCCTTCCTACCTGAACCATTCTATGATTTGTTACTTTAAAAGATCTAGCCTCAAAATCTAATAAGAATGCATTTATACTGTGGAGCTTACAATTTCTGCACATGAATTTAATCTATGTGAAAACAATTCACTGTGGAAGTCAATATTTCTTGTTTCTGATACATGAAAGTTTCTGATATACAAAAAACCCACCCGGAAGCAGAGTGGTGCTGACTTTTAATATTCACCTTGCATATGGAAACCAGCTCCTCCTTGGCACTCGCCTGCCTTGCTCTCTTTGACTGGTGCTCCCATGGGTGAGTGGGAACAAGACAAAGGATGATTATTCATGCAGCAGAGACAAAGTTATTTTTAGCAAGGGAGGACCCACTTCTGCAGGAGTAGTGATACATGCGCTGCAGAACTTCTGCTGTGATTGCAATGGTGCAACTTAGGCTGCAATATCTCATGAAACACTATGTGTCTTCATTTCTACTTGGCCTCTAGAAGAGACACTGGGCGAGATTAAATCTAAAAGAACAGCTTTCCTGTGAGAGGATTCTGCTACTATTAGTGATTTGTTACATTCAAAAGCATAAAAGATGTATTTTAAAGGCACAGGCATTTGACAGAGCAGAAGTTTGTACATAAGAGGACTGATTTGAAAGGCCTCAGTGTTCAATATAGCCATGTGTGTCTTCCCATAGGTGAGTCTGGGAAAGGATCGAGCACATTTTCCCTAGGACAGCTCCATGCATTTTCTATTCTTGATCAAGATCTATTCATTGGGCAAGTGCTGTTTAATCAAGCAGCAGGAAAAGGGTGTGTGCTGTCTTCAGAAGTACAAAGAAATCTCATTCAAAGACAGTCCCGTTCTTAAAAGGCTGGTGTTTAAATTAGACCTGCCCAGACAGGTCTGGCATGTTTCGTGTGACCCCCTTTTACTGTGGATGTTCCGGTTATAACTATCTTACTGCTTCCATTTAAAATAAAAACACGACTTCCATAGAAAACATAGATCAAACCAAGCTCCAAATAGCTGTCAGCCCCTGTTGTGAGCAACGTTTTACCATAAACCACTGCTACTGAAAAGCAGCTACGAGCAAAAATTTTAAAATAGTACATAAAAGATCAAATTCAGCAGACAAACTTAAGAGACGGTGCGCCAATTAACAAGGACAGCGTGGGAGAAATGACACATCTTTTTGTTTTGTTCTAGTATTTGGCCTTTGACGGTTTTGATGCCATTCAGACTTATATGTATTAAAGGCTCTGTGACTGTCTTTGGTCCTAGAAACCAAGCAGAGTGTGTTCTTTTCATCTGCATTAACAGGAGAAGCTACATACCATCTTGGATAGTCAGAAGATTGGTGTTCTTCTCAAGATGTTTTTCCTCTTCTTGGTCTTTTATGCAGTTCTACCTCATTCTACCAGTATTATATGTCATGAAAATGAGTCTTAGAGGTCACCAAGGCTTATTTTAATCTTGTTACCATGATATGCTGTAGCTTTGCAGGCAGTAAACAAAAGAGATTATGCTGTAAGATATGTAGCTTTTCACTTCTGGTGTAAGGGCAGACCACCATAGTAGCTACTAGAGTCCATATGTTCATCTTTTTCCCTGGAAGACCTCTTGATGGGTTACAATCTGCCTCTGTCTTCCTCAGTCTACTGGCAGAGGCAGCAGGTGCTCAGCATAGGTCTTGCAGTGAGTCATGTATGGAGAACGACCCATCCGCGCCGGGTGATGCGTGCCAGCAGAGCTGCATTCACACTGAGGCTCCCTAGGAGCCACTCCCAGGCTCTGCTGCTTATGAGGATGGGTGCAAGTCCAGCACTCCCTCGTGTCAACAGATATCCACTGTTCCCCTTCAGCTCTGCAAGGTCGACGTCTCTGCAGAGAGGAGAAGGATGTTTTCGGCATGGGAGATAACAGCTGGCAGTGGGGTACCCTTTGAGGCAGCCTTCAGAGTTTAGGACTTAAAGTTTTCTCCTTGTTTGGTTGACAAAGTTTAGGAAGCTGTATTATGCACAGAAGTACCTCACCTCTACTTACAAAGCACAGGAGTGAAGGGGAATTTTCTTTTAATTGCTATACGCTGAGATGGGGTGTCACACTTGTGAGTGAAACTTTGCCTTAAACTGTGCTTCCCTTCTTATCTCACCACAAGCAGCTGGAGTCATTTATCAGGGTTCATTACAAATAATTTTATGTCTGAACCCTGATGGACAACAAAAAGATAAGCTGTTGCAAGGAGAAATCAGGAACTGCTCCAAAAGAGCAATTGCTTGCAGGCAGGAAAGAGCAGATACTGCTTTGCTGATCAAGAAAGTAGGGAGCTTTTGCCCAGTTGCTGGGGAGAATGAACTTTGGCAAGATTAACAGTGCACAGGATGATAAGGGTTCAGTCTTCACACTTTCTTGTGGATTAAAAAGGAAACACAATCTGTGTGTGTGAGGTACTGCAGGCTGCAAGTGACATCCCATATTTATAAAAGGGAGTCTGGCATCATATCTGGAGATTTCAGTATAGATCCATTGCAAAGGAGAGGAGGGCAAAGCTTTGTCTTTCCTTATGTGAACTTGGTGTTGAAATCATTTGTCAAGTGTAGAAATTGCTGCCTTGTGGTTCAATTTTTCCAGATTGGTGCATTGTGTTTGCGTTCTGGGCCCTGTGTGTGTGTCTAAGGGACACCTCATGGCTGGGGAATATCTTTGTCACCGTCTTTCCTTTGTGCTGGTCCCTGCCAGCTTTGAGAGGAAGAAAGGAGGTGGGCGCTCTGCAGGATACAGGATAGCTGAAGCTCTCTGGAGTCCTGTTGCTTTCAGCAGAAAGACCCAAAGGAAGCCATTTAGGAAGTATTGCTTAATCTATAGTAATTTGAAGATTTGTCACTATAACTCTGTCCTTATCCTCTTTAAAAGCTATATTTGAAGTACCTCAGGTCCAAGGCAAGGCAGTTTCTGTGCCTGTTGTAGCTTTCTTAGTGTCAAAAGCACATGTAGTACTTAAGAAGCATAAAAATGTCATGTAAAAATCACCACCTTCTATTTGATGTCCTCAGCTGGCACAAATTCCAATTGTAAACATGAACTTTCAGGACAGTGCTGATTTTAATATTATTTTTTTAAATGGATTTTGGCAAAATCTGATGTGTGTAGTATTTCTTCACCCAAGCCGTAGCTCCTGAGCTGTGATCAGAGTAGAGGTCCTAGAGTTACTCTCAATCAGATCAAAATCCTCTGAAGTCAACAGTGATACTGCTTGGAGATCAAACCTGAGTCTAAGAAGTAAGTTACACCTTGGTGCAGTTCCTTAATTCTAGCTGGTTTTTTTTTTTCAATATTTTTTTTTTTTATTTGTCCATCTTTTATAATTTGTAGAAGATGCAAAAAGAATGCAGTGTTTCCATACCACAGCTGAGGTGGGGATTGTTTGCTAAGCAGGAATCCCAGGTGCTAAATGCTGGAATTAGCTCTTCCTTGCTCCAACATCTGAGGCACTTGTGTGTCTCTCTTCCCACTACAGTACTGCTGTTGGCAGCACAGTTTATGGGGCTTCCAAGGAAAAGCTCTTGTCAGAGTGGGAAAAGAGCTAATTGTACCTTTGTGGGGAATCTAAGAAATTGCATAAATGCATCCAAATGTTGTATAGGACTGTGAGCCTTTGAGAAGCATGAAAGAATCACTTAATCCCATGGAATGGCTAGCTGGTTTTGTTTTGCGTGAAAATGTGTTAGGAATACTTCTGATGCTAAGACTTGATCATTTCTTAGGAAGCTGTAAAACAGATACATTTACAAGTATGAGTAATGGGAAACAGAAAATTTCTGCACAATGCAGACGATCCTTTCATGTTACATCATTCAAAGCAGCGTATTCGCATGGGGATATATTCAGGCAAAACTCCACAGCCAGAAGACCAGGCTCCGCTGCTTGGCTGTGCTTTTAATGTAAGAAACTTTTGGTTAAGATTTGTGGGTATCTTTCACACAATGCATCAAAGAGATTAAAACTTGAGGATAATCATTCCCACACATGAATCTACGTGGGCTAAATTACAAATCCTTCTATCCTTACTGCTGTTTAAGCATTATCCCTTATATTTGCTCTTGAAGATCCCCTAACAGTGTAGACAGTTCAACAAAGACTGTTGATATTATAGTATCTGTAATATCTTAAAATTTGCAGGAAAAAAATGTAGTACAGAAGCATGTTAAAAACTACGATTATTTCCTGTGGATGAATTTCTTCATGCCACGGAAGCCAAAACACACTTTTCTAACACAAAGACATTTCAAAGCTAGAGGAACCAACGTGAGTAGCTGGCTTTGCTGTCTGCGTGTGGAGGTGGGTCCCAGTAATTGGTAATTGAACTATAACATGTCATAAAGAGAAGCAGTTCAGACTTTATATTATGATAAATGTTGTGTAGGAGGTGGAGGGAAGAAAAAAAAAAAAAAAGCAGATTTCAAGACTTTCTACAATGGTGTGCTGTTTTCAGTAAAGTGTCTTCTTCTAAAATGTTAGCAAGTCTTTTTGTGGATTTAACAGTGAGATCCCAAATACCTTACAGTCAGGAAATACAGTTTTTTTAAAAAAAGGTTTAGCACAATGTGAATATACAAAATTCTGGAAGCATAAATGTGTTAATGTACAGAAGGCTCATAGTTAGCCATGCAAACACCTGGCTGCAGACTTGGTGTGTGTACGATGTGTAGGCAGAGGTAAACGTGACTGAGGACATAGCCCTGTGCCTATCTCTGCCCTGACTGCTAGCAAGGTGTCTCTATCCTGACACGCAACAATCTTCACATTCCTGTCCAACCTGAAGCCAAAGTGAATTTAATTAGGAAAACTTTATGCTAAACTGTCCCACCTCAACACATGCACGCTGAGAGTGAGCTTTAGCTTTGCTAGGTGCAGCATATAAAGATGATGGAAAGTATGTTTGGAGAAAATCCTGTCTTTGTCTTTGAGAATGAAAGGGTTATTAGTGAGAAAAGATTTTTGGTAGCTGTTTAGAGACAAACTGACCCACCAGACCTGCAGCAGCTCAGCAGAGCATGGCCAGACCCAGAGTCAGGACCCACCCCCATGAGTGCTGAGCAAGAAGCCAGCAATGCAACCAGATGCCACTGCTGGCAACACTGATGAAAAAAAGCATCCAGATTTTTGGCATTTGGGTCTTGCATCTGCCAAGCTTTTTCCCCCTAAATGGCCCCGTGTACCACTCCAGATTAAGGAGCGTGCTGAGAGGAAGGGGCCAAGGGGAATGAGCTTCCTGCAGGCAGGATGAGGAGGCTGCGACACCTGCTCTAAGCTGCCCTTGCTCATGGGGTTTCCTTTCCAACCCTACCTAGAGTTCAGGGGTTCCTGGTTTTACACTCCTTTTAGTTTGGTCTTTAAAAAGCATAACTGTTTGGAGAAATTAAGCATTTCAGTGATGCGATTTTGATTTGCCCACTGCTTCTCTGACATCTGGGTCCCATCGTGTTTAAATGCTGCCAGCCATCTGGGGCAGTCAGTCCTTACTTGCCAATGCTGACTGATATGGCTGCCCATCCTCTTACAGGAGCTGTGAGTTGTGCCAATCTAGCTGGCAATCAGTTTTGTAACAAACAGTTGACATTTACTTATTTTTTTTAGAGGTGCTGATTGTTTCCGGCGCAAGAGAAAATGTAGTTGAATTTTTTTCTCTCTGTGAGCTTAATCTGCATACACCTAATCCTGATTACTGTGAGCAAATTGCCAGCGTTCAATTTCATGCATTCAGTTATGAGCAAATTATCTGAATTTTGAGCACCTAATGCAGACTGTCAAGGAGTTGTGTATTTTAATTTGCATTTTCTGTGTTGGCCCAGCAAAGCAGCATCACAACTATCAACAAGGCGTGTTGACTTTGTCTGTGGTTATCATCTGTACTGAACATTTAAAATAACGGATGCTTGTCCAGGCCTTTAGGGATAAATGCTGGTGCATAGGTGGGTCCATCTCTAACACTTCCCTTGTACTTCAGTCTATCTTTATTTAGTCGTGTGCTTCAAACAGCTGCTCAAGGAGCTGCTTCCCATCTTCTCTGCTCTGGTGAGACCCCTCCTGAATACTGTGCTCAGCTCTGGGGCCCACAACATAAAAGGAGGTGGACCTGTTGGAGTGAGTCTAGAGGAGGACCACAAAGATGATCAGAGCACTGGAGCACCTCTCCTGTGAAATGGGGCTGAGGGAGTTGGGGTTGCTCAGCCTGGAGAAGAGAAGGCTCTGGAGACACCTCATAGCAGCCTTCCAGTACCTAAAGAGGGTCTAGAAGAAAGCTGGAGAGGGACTTTTTACAGGGGCATGTAGTGATAGTATGAGGGGTAATGGCTTTAAACTGAAAGAGGATAGATTTAGATTAAATGTAAGAAAGAAGCTCTTGACGATGTGGGTGGTGAGACACTGGAACAGGTTGCCCAGAGAAGTTGTGGATGCTCCGTCACTGACTGTTTTCAAGGCCTGGTTGGATGAGGCTTTGAACAACCTGGTTTAGTAGGAGGTGTCCCTGCCCATGGCAGGGAGATAGGAACTAGATGGTCTTTAAGGTTGCTTCTAATTCAAAAGATTCTATGGTTTGCAGTAATGTATTTCCAGACCTATAAAGATACCATTGTGAATTAATCCCTTTTACCCCTTCTTGGCAAAAATGTTATGATTAAAATAATTGGAACATTAAGTCTGGTTTTCCTGAAAACTTACTAGGAAAAATCTAACTGAGGAAACACAATGCCAAAACTTTAACAAAGGCTTTTTTTCTGCCCCCATCTGTTTAATCAGGTGTTTTAGTATAGAAGGTGTTTAACAAAAGGTTGTGCAGATGGCAGGGAAAACATTCGACTGTTTGACTAAAAATCATTTCCTCTCTCAAAGAGGGAGTGCTTGCACAGATCTCATTAGTTCAACTGTTGTAACTTCCAGGAGGTACCATGGAGTTACAAAATACCCAGATTCAGTGGCAGAAATTTATAAGCAAGAAAAAAAGAAGTGGAAGCCCAATAGCTTTAGTTTTGGTGTGCACATCCAAAGGAATTACATACTCCCTAATTTTTCTCCATAGAAGTATTAACGTTTGCCACACCATCCTAACTCAAATATTGTTATGCCACCTCTGTTGTGTAAGCTGGGTGTTAATTGTGAGTGTTGTAGCAAAGGATGGAGCAAGTGCTGATTCACTGGGCTCTAAACTGCTGCTCGCGGGGGGTTGTTCTCATGACCTTGTTATCTTGTTGCAGTGGGATCTACTCTGTGATGGGAGCTGGGTGCTGTACAAGCAAAGTCTCAGTCTCAAAAAGTCTGCAGGCTCAGACAGCCTGCGTGTCTTACTCCAAACCATAACATCTGTCGGATTTTGCTGAGTGAGTCACACAGTTTTGTTTTGCCATATTCAGATGACACCTCCTCCTCTTAGTGAAAACATGCTGGAATAGCCTTGCAGCATAACCAAACAACAAAAGAGAACTGCTGATGGCTGACAGCTCTGACAGGTGCATTTGAAACTGGATTCAGTTTTGTCATCGTACATATAAAGGAGCATTGACAGTGGAAAAAGAAGTAGATTTTTTAAATGTAATTTTGTAACTTTGCCAAACTCAGCTTCATTAAGATCTCCAAACATTGTGATCTTCCAAGCAGAGTGATTCAAATGCAGATATGTTTGCTTTGTGAGGGCGCTTAAATATTTAATTCTTTAGCAGAGTTTGCAGGGAATTTGATGTGGCTGCTGGGGAAAGATTTGCCCGTTCTGGTTTGAGAGCAAGATGACTCTGGGGTTCTTCAGCGCTCCAAGCGTGCTTCTGTTCTGCCCCTGTAATTTTTCACCACAAATTGCCTTGACTGGTTCAATGATTTTTGTCATTGTGCAGGTCACTAACATTCAGTCATAATCCAAAGCAGAATACTTGTGTTAGCCTTTTGCAGACTTTGGGGCATCGTGTTTGTACTTTGGAAGGAAAACAGGAACCCAAAGCCCTGTTAAAAGCAAATGCCTTAGAGGCCAGTCGTTTTCTTTCTTTCCTTTTGCCATAGCCTCTGTGCACAAAGGCTTCAGGCTAAGCACAGGTGATCAGGAGAGAAATTTAGGAACACTAAAGGATTAGGATTTTTGGAATTATTTATTTTGTGTGTGTGTGAGGAGAACTTAACAGTAGCTTTAAGATCACTTAATTGCCCGAGACACAGGCAAGCCATTGAAGGATCATCTTTAAACATACACGTGGAAAAACACAAATGGAAGGCAATGCATTTAGTGTGCTTCAAGTGGTGTAATTCTGAGGGACTGGGTAAATTCAGCAAACACTGACTGTGGCAGGGTCTATCTGTCAAATTCCTTCTATGCTGAGAAAACATTAAAACATTTTTCATAGAAAAAGTATCATGTTAGTTTGACGATGGTTTGGTAGATTTACGACCTCTGCTCCTCCCGTGATCAGGAATACAAGCCCTGGGATCTGTAAACTGGCTGGGTTTCCAACAGACCCTGCGTTTTCTGATGTTGATAGCTTCCAATTAAGAGAATAACTTAAGAATGAGCGTTAGCACCACTATGAAGCTTTGGCTGTCATTTTAAGATGGTCTTTTAAAACATGGTACAGTCCTTCCTTTCTGGATTTGGAATGGTGGAATTTTATATTTATATTCTTATTTATTTTTTATTTTTTCCTCATAAGTGTGAATATCTTCTGACCATGTAAACTAGTTATCTAAATGCTTAAGGTGGGGACTGTAGCTGCTTTTTTAAGTTTTATTTTTAAAATATATATATATTGTTCTTTATAACATCAGTTTCATGTTTAAAGAAGTCTCTGTGTATATTTTTACATGCACAATTCACATCTGCAGACAGGCTTAACTAGCATTTGGACTTGACTTTCTTCTTGAAAAAAATCTGACTTTCAAATGCATTCTTTTCTTGTGGGGCTTACAAACATTGATTTTTTTTTTTTTTTTTTTAAATGACTTACATGTCAGACCACCCTTCATTTCTAGTACTGAAATGATGTGACAGTCTGTGGATGGCTGTGGAACAAGTGATGTCTTGGTAATGGCCCAGCACAGATTTCAGGCGCAGCACTTCTGTCTCATTTGCCAGCCTCTGAGGCTAAAAGTCTGCCTCTGTCCCAGTATCTCATCTGCTTTCTCACTTGGACTCAAAAAAACCAAAGGTCAAGCCTTGATTTTGCAGGTCAGTGCCATGAGTGGCAAACAAACTAAAGACTGCTGGGCGAAGTGTCAAAAGGCAAAAGCCTTTAAATTTTTGTGTTCTGGTTAAAGCCCAGACAGGACACGGCTCTAGGTTTGTCCCTTGTGTTATCAGCAGAGGGTCTGCTTCCCTCTCTGGTCTCCCTCTGCAAGGTGCTGAGTGCCTTTTGCTCCCAAGGGCTTCAGCAGAGCCACTTTCCAGCAACTTGGCTGGCCATCCATGGCTTGAAAACCTCCACTATGGAGCAGCAGTGTCCCATATGACAAGGGGCTGCATAGCAGGTGTTTGGAAAGAAAGAAATCTTTACTGTAGAACGGGCCATGATATTTTAAGACCTGGACATCAGTTTCACAGCTTTCTTTGTGAAAGTTACCTGTCATCCTTTACATTTACTTCCGTGTGCTTAAATTTCTCCTAGATGGGGCTCTGGACATATATGCACATGTGTGCTTATTTTTAAAAATAATGCATACTATTTCAGCATACAGAATTCTCATTTCTGTATTTTTAAACTCTGCCCAAAAAAGCACCTTAAACCTGAACACAGACCATGCTTCATCTGAGCCCAGAAGTGACTGCAGACTCTGTGATTACACCTTTCTTTCTGCTTGCAGAGCTCAGTAAAATGATGCATGGCTTGGCTAAATACATGCTGAAGGTCTCAAAGCCAGTCTGGCAGCACTGAAAATCCTAGGCAGGAGTTTTGCATCTCAGCGCATTCATATGACAAACTGCTGTCTGATGCTTTAAACTGAGGAAGAGCTTTCCAAACAAACAAACAAAAATCACTAAGGGAGCAACCGCAAAATTTTAAAGTGCATTATGCAAAGCTCTATCACAAAAAAAGTAATATCTGAGAAAGTGTACAGTGTTTCTGATGTTTCTTTGGGGAGTAATTCAGAAGCTTTGGTATTTCCTTCAAAGTTGGGTTTACACATGGGTTTGTGGTCTGATTAGCAGGGAAATGAACAGAGAAAAGTGTCTGATAGCAGGCAGAAAAAGATCGTGTGGTCTGAGATGTAAGGAAAGGGCTAAGGTGGTAGAGCATTGCCATATTCTTCTAGCTTGAATATTTTTCCTCCCAGAAATAAAAGGAAAGTGGATGTGAAAAGCACCATGTGATGGTTGTCCTGTCCTGTTGAGCAACTAATGGAGACTCTTCTGAGCTGTTTGCTGTTATGCAACCTTGGGATTAGAGAATAAGCATATCTGAAATTCAACGTGAGCAGTGAAGGACTGGTTCCCATACTCAGGTACAGCTGTGCAGTGTTTTGCTCTGGGTGGTGACCTGTGAGCAGGGAGTGGGGCAGGCAGTCCCTGTCGTGTCCCCTTGGGAAAGCACCGTGGTGGCAACGCTTGGGTACGGCACTGGGAACCACAACAGAGGATGGGAGGAACACTAGCAAAAGTCCAAGTTGCTACCTAAAATCCTAGAGGAAAAAAAAACCAAACATGAGTCCTCTCTATTTATTTACTTACTGTGCACCTGAGTTCTCAGCAGAACTTTACCCTGGGACGCTGTTCCAATGAGGTCTTTGCAACTGTCATTAAGACAGTGGGGAGAACTGATGTAAATTGTTTGGTGGCCCAGGAAGCTATACTGTTTCCTAAATGCTAGCTGTACCTGCTCCTCTGGGGGTGGGGTGTGTGTTAGAAGATGCTTTCACAGCAAGGATAAAATAGGAATGGGCTACCTGTTTTAGAAGAAAAACACAATGGTTTTTTTTCAGTACAAAAGGTTAATACTAGAACTGAATGAGTTTACTGGGAAAATAAGTTACAACAGGACTTCCCTTACGGTACATGAAGAGCTTGAGGAAGGGAAGTTCACTTCATGTGTCAAGGAAGGTAGGGATGCTGGGGAAGGAAGGGATACCAGGGGTTGTCTTTGTCACACTGCTGTTGAGCCATTTTCAATCACGTCATGGCCAGATACCAGAAACCTGCATTATCTTAACTTCCCAGGAGTTAATTCATGTTTTGGTGGAGTTCAGGGAGGACTTGTAGGACTAGCAAAGCAGCTCTTTGCTAAGCTTATGAAAACTAAGACTTGTGATGTATTTTGTAACATCCGTACACTGTAGCCAAATCTCAGATATCCCATTAATTATAAATTCTTGCAATGAACACAGGCTGTGGTGACCTACTAGAGACCAGCACAGAGGCAAGATGTTGCAGGAATTATTTAGCCACAGATGAAGCTTTGGAAAAGGAATTGGATGTGTAACTGAGCTGCCCCCCCATCAGTAAAGTGTCTAAACACTGAAATTTAAAGAGAATAAAAAAATTTCCATGAATTAATATAGATTCAAAATAAGGGAAGGAGTTGGTGAATATCAAAGTGGTTTCTTTTTTAAATTAAAGTCTTTGATTTTTCATTTTAGAACAACAGTTTTCTTTGTTAAAAAATTGGCATAAATTGAAGAAATATTTCCCTTGGAGTAAAAAAAGAATGTTTCAATTTGTATCAGTTATACAGGCCTCTGTGTGTACAAATTTTTCTTTCACTAACCAAAAATTGCAATAATTAGAGAGCTTTTTCAAGAGTCTGATTCATATATAACAGAAGGCCTTAAAGAAAAGTAACAATGTTTTGACTTTTTACATATGTTTATTCTTGCTATTTAGAACCTAGTGACAAGCAAATAAATAATTTTCTGCAAAAAGGAGAATTTACTTATGAAAAAGTAATGGAGGGTTTTTTTTTCTTCTTTAAATGAACTGTTGATTTGACAGGAAGACATCTTAGACAAAAATGCAGGTTTTCTTCTAGCTCTTTTTTTGTTTGCTTTGTTGCCCCAAATATCTACACAATGAGTAAACTGTAGGATTTTTTTCTCCTCTTGTGCAAATTACATCTAAGCATATAATTATCTGTTACAGTAATTACTTCATTTCTACACAGAGGTAGCAACTATATGCAAATAAAGCACACAAATACCTGAATGTTTTTGGTATTTGTGTTTCGTGTGAATGAAAATATGCATCACAATTTCTATGTAAAGGTAACTGCTGATCATCTTATTTCTAGTGAAATGCAAACAAGTTCTGAATGGTGTATCTCAAGATCTAAATTCAATTAGACTCATCTAATGGTCTGTCAAGAGGGTATTACATACAAGGTTTTCTAGAGATCCAAACCTTTAATATCTTGTATTAAACAGTGGAACAAAACAGTTGTGAATTAGGAGTATTAAATGAAGTCTGCCTCAGCGTCGTGAGATTTCCTCTCAAGGATTCTCCCACAGATGATATAAAAGAACAACAGAGTATTTAGCATCCTACCAGTGACTCAAAGAGCAGATAAGGACAGGCTTAAAATTCACCCTTGGCAAGAGTCTGTGCTTGAATGGGATTCTTTCTGATCTGGGTTAAGTCCTCGATAATCAAAGTGTGCCTCTTGCTGTATTTTTACTACAGTCTCCCTAACACTACTTACCTCTCACACCTCAGTGAAGTGTCAGTCTTATTGAAGCTCTGCAAGTTTTGATACACTTTATGGCATTTGCTCCAGATTAAACAAGACAAAGAAACCTCAGCACTAGCTGGTGTCATTAGGAGTCATGGATGCTTAGGATTATTCCCTTTTCTTTGGAAATGCTGGTGTCCCCTGAATGAAGACATGCCACCAGTATGGAGGGATTATGCATCTCTGATTCAGTCTAAATGGTTTATTTTTAACCACCGTTAACCACAATTTAGGTGACTCTTCTGTGGCCATAAATGAATAAATTCCATTAGTGAACAGTCAATTACAGGATGGTTATTTTTCCTTTCCACCTTGTGTGCTTGGCAGTTTGCATCTGTGGTGCTTTTCCTCCATCTGTGAGGCAGAGCAGAGGGTGATGCAGCCAGCACTGATCCCACATGGGACTGAGTCCCACTACTGCTCTCCTCCCTTTGCAGAGACTGGGGTGGGTGTAACCTCTCCTGTCCTCCTATGTCTGATGCTTTTGACACAATCAGCCAGGTCCCTCTTCTTGAAATCTTTGGATTTTTGCTTTCTGTGATTTTACTCTCGCCATTGTTGCATTGTTCACCCTATATGTGATTTCTTGTAGATGTGTCTGTAGTTTTCTCCTCTCTTAAAGCCACCTGCTTTGTGGTAAGAGCATTGTTGGCTTCTGTTCAGATCTCTGTAGATCACAGATTGTGACAAAACTGTCTGATTCCTGCATGGCAGACCTTGCATAGGGCTTTCTGTACCTAACTAGATCTTGTCCAGGCTCAGTTCATTTTATTGCAAATTCCCTTAGGAAAAGAATCTGTGCCTGTGTTCAGAAGTCTGTTGGGAACTCTTGCCCCCAACACGTTGCTCTGACCATGGCAGTTCAGGCATCCCTCCACTGCCTCCCCACAGCTGTTAAAACCTGTCTCTGCCTTACAAGAACTGATGCACAGCGACAATGACCGTCTTACAGTGTGTGTTTTTTAGAGGAAAGGATCTGTTTCTTTACCATTGTGTTTATATGTCATCTAGTCTGGTGAAGGGTAGACTAACTGGTAGTCCTAAATGCTCTCTAGAAGTACAAACAATATTAATATAGAAAAATAATTCTGGATTTGCAAACTAAGGATTTCCTCTCTATACATAGCACATTAAATATATCAGCACAAAATTAATGTGTAATTAGATATAGAGAATATTTTGACTGTTATATGAAGCATCTTAGGAACAGGAAATACTAGTTAATTCCTTTAAATCAAAGTTATTCCAGTACTTTAATCCCTACTTAATGATTTCCTAAATTAAATTCAAAAAAAGCTATTGGAAACAAAGAATAATGGCGTTGATTTTATTCTTTTTTTATTCTTTGAAAGGTCTGATATTGAACATGTAAAGGAAAAGGTAGTAAAAAAATCTTTTCATTTAGATGAAATGATAGCTAATAGATTTTTAGGTATAGTAAGTTCTGTGCTTTCAGTCATTCGTTTCAATGCCTCAGGTACTGCTAGATAGCTAAATTATGGTAAACTGGCCAAATGCATCCTGGGAATTTAAGGGAGTGATGTAGAACTGGGGGCACTGCAGGTGAAGGAAGAGTTTCTTGCAGGCTTCCAGTCTCACTCCCCAGTGCAAACTGGTCCAACAGGAGGAATGGATGCTTTTAAAACAGCCTGTTTCTGGGAGGACTAGTCCCATAAAGCACCTGCTTTTAGCAGAGCCTTTGAAGAATTCTTTGCAATCTTTGAACGCAAACTGCAGAGCAGAATGAGGGATGAGATTGGTTGTTTGGTGGCAGTCTTTAAAACAAATTATTTATAAACACAAACTGTAACTAAATTTTGAAGTGAACTGCATCTCCAGACATCAATGGCATGATTAAAAACACCGTAGGGAGTACATGCATAAAGCTTCCTTTAATTCTCAGCTTTTCAAGCATTTAATAGCTTGACAGCAACATTTTAATAACAGCCGAGTAGGCCCAGTTTTGGCATGCACGGCATACGGAAACAGCTCCTGGAACCTGGCCATGGCACAGTGAATTCCCTTTCTGCAGGCTAGAGCTGGGGCAGAGATAGAGCACTGAGGTGGAGCACTTTGAATTCAGGACACCTCTCTGTGGCTCGGTGCTTGGGAACGTCGTGTGTTCTACTCACCAGCGCGTTACTCACCCCCCGCAGCAGGGGGTTGCCCTGAATTAATTTTTCAACACACATTTTCTTTCTAAACCAACTTCCCTGAGTACTGCTGAAGAAAGCTGTCTGTTAGCAATGAAGTTTCAGTCCTGGAATTTTGTGGCGTGCTCGGAGCCTCTGTCAGTGATAAGGCAGAATGGGTACGTCTGGAGACTCTTTGAGTAGGACTCCTAAATACTAGAGCTCCTGTCAGTAGTTACTGCCTTTAGACAAATAAAAAGATTTGACCCTTCTGAACCTTGGTTTTAACCTTTAGAGGGGAAAGTGCTTTAAAAAAAAGCATTCTGAGCTCAATTTCGTTTCAAAGGACTCAAAAAGTTGTATTTCCTTATAATAACATAAATTCAATTCTCTCTTGCATTGCATTTTGTACAGTCCCTTATACCTTTGGGGAAAAAAAAGCTTATGGTTATGAAAAGTGGATACTGATTGCTCTAGGAACAGTATGTACCAATAAATAGGTTGTTCGATGAAATGGAAAATTAAGGATGTTTAAACTATAAAAATTGAGCTGCTATTTATGACCTTTACATACAATAAGACTACAGTCTTCCATCAGAAACAAGATATAGGCTTAGATCAAAACAATTATCTTTACAATGCTGTGATTGATACTTCTTTGGTTGGTTATCTTGGATTTCTCTTTGTGGGATGTTGTTTTTCTTAAAAAATAACAGCAGCAACAAAAAAAAAACCAAACAATTGAAAAACCCCTTGTATTTCTACTAGAAGGAACTTTCATAGCTTTTAAGCATTTATAAATTCAGAATATTGGTCAAGTTTGATCTTGCAATATCATTTCCCAAAAGATGGAGAAAGACACTATTTGCTAATAAACAGCTGACAAAACACAGCAGTGGGAATTAGATTCACAAGCTATTTCTCAGTATTACACATTTTTACATTTTAAAACATGAGAGATTAACTCCTTTCATGCATCACATTTGTATCTTAATGCAGCAGAAATTGCATACCACTCACCCAAATTTACCCACCGGCCTTGGTAAGTATTTGTGGGCTTTTGCAGGCAAGTGTCCTAAATATAGCAGCAAATTGCAAATGTTGTGTGACCAACGCTCTTACATTGGCTGGGAAATTGTGCTCTTACAAGATGCACAAATGCTGGAAAATGAATTCATTTCCCTGTCATTTGAGCATGGTAGCTCCTAATATGAAGCAATATGTGCAAGCAGAGATATCCAAAGACACAAGACATTAAACAAATCAAGTTGGGTCCAACCTATACTGTGTCAGTAATTGTATACTTTTAATTTTGTAATGCAGAGGTTTCTCATTCTTTTGGCTGGTTTCCTTCTCTGTCTGAGCCCTGGTTGTAGCTCATCTGTTTCCCAGGGCTGTTCTGGCTCAGGGGTGGTGCAGATCACAGATGCCGTGGGCGACGTTGCACCCTGGCAGCGAGCGGGCGCTGCCAGCTCCAGTTCCCAGGGACTCAGCATGGCATTTCCTGAGCAAGTTCAGTCACCAGGTTAGGCATCTTTTGATCTAAGAAATCAAGAAGAGCAACTGGAGACAAAAATCTACACCATTCCAGTATCCCCTTGTTGCCCCTCAAAGCAAGTAATAAAATTTTTTAAATAAACTTAAAAAATAATGGATGTGGTGAATAATTGTACAATAAAATGGCAATGGAGAAGGAGAGGTTCCTTGAATTGGATTATGAACTTTCTGACCTGAATTTTCAAGGGAGATATTCCCCCTGTTGGTTCCTGTTTTACTGAAGAGCAGAGGGCGGGGACCTTCTGGATCCCTGTGCAAGCAATCAAAGATAACATTTTCAGTATCAACAAATTTCAAAGCTGCAGTCATTTATGCATGTGGTTATTTTGAAGCATGTGAAAAATCTCACTGCCATCAAATATGTGTCTCCTTTGGAGGTGCCTTACTGGACTTAGCCATTGCAAATCAGAATAACTCAGGTATCAAAACCTAGCTTTTTCTCATGGCATTTTGGCTAAAACAAGCTAAACAACAGAAAATGTATTGAAGCCCAAGTCAATTGAATTAAAGCTTTTGAAACTCTGGCTTCAAAACCCATTGAGGGTTGGACTAGGTGGCCTATAGAGGTCCCTTCCAACCCAACACATTCTGCAATTCTATGAATCGATGGAGACGAGGTAGCATCTTTAGGTCACATGGTGTTCTTGCTGATAAGCTGTGTGCTTACTCCTAATATCAACACCACTTTCAGGATTGTTTATAGTTTCAGATCCACTTCTCCATGCACAGGACATGTCTGTGGCAGCTCCAGGCTGAAAGGGGCAGCTGGAAATGTAGAAAAGTGTAAAGGCAGCAGCTCTGCTCACCACTGAGCAGGTTCTGCAAGGGAGCAACTGTTCTGTGCCCTTCACAGTAACGGTGGCCTTGGGCCATTTGGGTACAGCCTATTACTTGGTCGTGTTCTTCCTCTGACAGGTGACAACACTGAGTGGAAGTTGCAAAAAAGCATTCAAAATGTGCAAAAGAATAAGTACTACACTTGGAAAGATTTTTAAATTATTATTATTTCTAGCAGATGAAGGGATATTAACATCTCTCAACTAACTGTTGCCTTGCGTTGGCAATAGCATATTTTAAAATATGATTGGCTCTAAAGTTGTTTTTTTTTTTCAATCCTGCCATTTGTATTTCTTCCAGGATTAAATGCATTAAGTTGCTACACTGATGATTGCAATGGTTAGGTCAGAGATCTAAGTAACTGGTTTTGCAAATAAAACATATATAAAAGCAGGGTTTAGATGTTTTATACATTTTGCTGCTCCTTTTCAGGCAGTGAACCCCCACATTTCAGCGTAAAGATGTTTACAGCAGAAAAATCAGGACCAAAATAAACAGATAAGATTTGAACAAAACTGATCACTCAACAGCATCTATATGATCCACAGGCTTTAATCCCTCTTACTACCAAATCTTTCCTGAGTTCAGTGGCATTGTTTGTTTTAGCTCCCTAAAAAATGCACACGATGGGAAGAGGTATGTTGATAATGATGTGCTGTGAATAGCATGAAGGCATTCTGTGCACAGCGTGTCCTATCAGCCATCATTAAGTTTTTCTTCTTCCTCTCTCGCTAATGGCAGTGAATCAAGTATTTAAATGCATTTGTTAGTCCTCCGTGCAACTATAGGATTATGTTGAGCAGGGAAGAAACATATTGTGTAGTACAAAATTAGGCTATAAAGTGCATTTTTAAACTGAAGGTTTAGTAACAGACACGGAGCAAATGAACTCAGAAAATTAACGATAGAATTTGCACTTAAAATGTTTCCTAATTGGCACCTCTTTGGATAGGTTTTGAACTCACCCAACATGATTTTTTTCTTTTTACTGAAAACAGTCAGTTTGGGCTGACAGCACCTGGGTCATAGTGAATGAGAGATGATGATGCATTTGGCAGCTTTTCTAGTTGAGCACTGACAAGTCTTGTTCTCTAAAGAAAAAAATCAAAACATATCAATCCACATGCTCACTGTACTGAGGAACTTCGTTGTCATATCTTTCAAATTGTTTTAATGTTTCAGCACTGCAGGAGTGAATGCATAACAGAAGGAGACAACTATATGCAGTTTCACTTTGTTGAAAACAACTACATAAGGAAAGCAGAACAAACTAGCAGAGTCCTGATAATGTCATGTCAAATTAATAGGAGATGGAAAAGAAAAGCTTAAAAATCACTCTTTTAAGATGATAGTCCTGCTGGATGGAAAACTAGTTGGGCCAGCCAGTCCAGTTCTCCTCTTGACTTACTGCTTTTTATGTCCTCGGGATCCTATGCTGTCTAGATCTTCCGAGTTTATTTCCTAATCCTTTTCTAGGGTGTTTGTGTGTGTGTGCTGACCTTATCTGCCATCCAGACCTCATTAGGACTGTTTACTGACTCTGATCCAAAAAAATACCTCCTGCCCTCTTCCAGTTGAGAGAAAGACAAGACAAGAAAGACGTCATATTGGCTTAAAATGATTGTTGAGTGCAGCACGCCTGGGTCTCCAGAGGGAGTGCTCAGTATGCACCATTTCCAGAGGCTCCGTGTAGGCTTTAGCAGCTGGAAACCTGCCTTGCTGTTGGCTGCAGTTGCCGAGACATCAAACAACCTGAGGCTGATTTTTGGTAGTAGTTTTTGCATCCCCGTGTTGTTTCACTGTTTAGTTACTGTCCCTCACTGTAGCCTCAAATGGACCAATGATGATGCTGTCACAGGGTGACCCAAGCCCGCAGGTGAAGAACAAGGGTGTCCAGGACAAATCTCTCCCCTCCTCTTGGGAGGAGAAGAGTTAATTCCAACCTTAGTCTAGGGATAAATGTTAAGAATATGTGAGGACTTTTTTCCACTTCTTTTGGGGAAGGACAGGGTCACTTGTGCTCCCATCATGGGTCTATCTGCACCAATAGAATGGAGCATGTGTTAAAAGCTCCCAATGAAAGATAATTTTCAACCTTAGGTAAATACTACAGATCTGGCCAATTCCTTTAAGTTTTGGCTTCTGGTTGGATAATCCAGTAACTATACAGGAATTTTGTATTTTTTTTGCAACAGAACTTTATACTTATATTTATGAATGCTTGAGTTCCCTGTTAGAGCCAAGAAAAATAGTTTTGAATGCAAGTATGTAGTATGGTTCTAACAGTTTCAAATACAAAGAACCAAATCTGCAAAAGGTATTCATGAATAGGATTGAAGGACTTCATTAAATAAAGAGTAGGATAGGGGTTTGTTTGTTTGTTTGTTTGTTTTCTGACTTTTGCCACTGTTATTTCTTCTGAAGAAACTGAAAGTCAAGGAAAAAAAGAGGATATATGAGTGAGTGAAAGGATATCCTGACATATAAAGTTGCAACAATATCTGTGACCTTGAATCTTTTCATTCTGACTCCTTCTGTTAAATTGCTCAAGGATTACTCAGAAGCGTATGACCATTTGTAGAAATATATATATTTTTTTTTCTGCATTGGAAATAGTCTAGTCAATAGGTTTGTGTTTAAATATAGCCTTGTTTGCTTCCCTGTAACCTGTTGCTTAGTTCTCCTGACTAAATGTCCCGAGGCACAGTCTTCTCATCCTTTTGTCAGTGGAATCTACTTAATTATTCACCTTAGAGCAAAGATGTTACAATTATAGCCTTCCTTTTGTGTAAGTAACCAAGTATGTCTTTGACTGTTATGTTAACTGTTTAAGAATGAAAATATCTGTGTATAAATCTGTCCCTTTTATTCATCTAAATTCATGGGGTTGCCTTGCTTAGCTGAGAAGCTGAAATTTAATCTGATAACTGCTATTTTAGAGATCACACAGGGTGAATCTAGAATTCCCGTTAAAGAAGTGTGGGAAAGCATCTACGCAATTGGTTTTTTTCAAAGGATTTCTGTGGGCTTGGGATCTGGCATTCTTTTTCTTCTGTAATGATTTACAATTATCTCCCTTCTATCCTCAACAATATGCGTGAAAAGAGCTGCCACTTCTAACGATTCCAAATCCTGAAACCTTCTTGAAAATTTTCCTGTTTCCTAGTCCTTTCCTTCTAGCAAAGAAGAAATGTGGAGTTTGTTCATCATTGTTTGCAGCTGATGTTTGTTAACATACTTACTATTGCATCTCCCTGTGTGCTCAAGGTGGGAGAGAGCACTGCAGAGATCCTGCTCACACAGATCTATAATAAATCACGGCTGAGTAAATTAGTGATAAAATTATTACTATATTCCAGCTGGTCTGCATTTGGGCAGTCAGTGTGGGTTTTTTTTTGTTTGTTTTTTTGTTTTTTTTGGGTGTGTGTGTGAATGCACAAAATCAAAGTTTTGGAGCATTTTCTTTAAAAGACTCGTAAGTGTGATAAAGCATCTTAAGCTGAAAACTCTCAAAGTGAATGTTCTCTAAGTGGCTGCAGATCTTAAACGCCTCTTTTTCCAGTTTTAATTGGTACAAGTAGTTTTCAGGCACTACAAACTATGGATCTGCAGGAAATGAGGACTCAGCACCTTGGGAGGACCGGTCCCTGATCAAACAGTGCTGGACTCATTGAAATCGTTCTCTGTGCTCATGACATCATACCACGCTTTTCAATCTCAAGGTTGTTTTTTGTATTTAGTATAAAGGTCATGTTAGGATTAAAAACAATGAACAGCTCACAGCTTGTCTAGTGACCCTGTAAGAGAAATGCTAACGCATTTCACAGTAAAATATACGTGTGCTGAGTGCAGTGCTGTGTCCAAGAAGTGGAATTTTCTAATTATGCAGTCATTTTGAGAAGGAATGTGCTTGTTAGAAGCAGGCCAGGTGTGCACTTGTGATGGGAGTTTGAAATGCTGTGTAATTACACACCTTGCATAATATAAAGTTTACAATAGCCATAGAATTGATGCAGCAAGATGTAAATACAACAAGTTAAAGTGTCTAAAAGGACACCTGTAATCTAGCCTACAGCTATTATAATTATGTTGGAAACACTGTCTTATATTAAGATTTATTAGCATTTTAAAGTTGCCACTATTCTGAAACAAAAAATACAAGAAATATTTTGAAAAATTATTTGAACAACATATTTTCGATGACAAATTAAAATTACTTGAAGGATCTTCCTGTAGTTCCCTGCAGGGAGATGTCTCACAGTAAAATCACATTTATTTGAATAGTCTTCAATTCAGTAATTGTACAGTAGTTTCCAGTAAATTGATTTTATATATTTACATTTGTGAGGACTCGAACAGTGTGTGGCTATCAAAAAGATCACCAAAACTTTACCACATTGCAACAAATTAAAACCATTGGAGCAAATTTAGAGAGGGAGGGGGAAAAAAAAATTATTTCTACCATAGTCCCTGCATAATCTAGTGTGGTTTCCAAAGAGCTTTGCTTGCAGGAGGTAGAGATTTGAATTGAAAGAGACAATTGATTTCTTCAGTATTACTGAGCTAGCTTCTTGTAAAGGCGCTGCTGAACGGTTCGCGGGGAGGGACGAAGAGGCAGAGCCTCGCCCTGTGTTTTACAGCCATTCCTGTCACAAGGTGACAGTGCTCAGTTGTGGCATGGTGCAGGAGGGGACAAGACCTCTCGGCCCTGGTGTTTCCCCTGGCCTGATCCTGTGCCCGCAGCCCCCTTCTCTGCCGTGTCTCTGGGCCCCTGGAAGCACAGGCCCCGCCGGGTCCCTCCTGGGCGCA
>NW_008590795.1:0-1255 GCF_000691845.1 Merops nubicus
TCTCGCCACGGGGCTGGCCAACATTCCAGAGCTTCTCTGCGTCCTGGCCTCGAGGTGACGGTGTCTGTCTGGCGGTGTGGCTCTCACAAAATACACGTGTGTCTGTCCTCCTTGCTAATGGTTTTCTGTGCAGCTCTTCACGCTCCTGTCCGTGGCCTCTTGGGTGGGGTGTTCTCTAGACACAGGGGTCTGCTCATGAGAGTTCAGGGGTATGGTCTGGGGAGGCCTTGGTGTGCACACGAGCTTGCCTGGTTTGCTGACTCCTCCATCACCTGAAAGCCAGCAGTGCCCAGGACACCAGCCTGTCACCGTGTGGAGTTCTGCCAGGACACGGGTGGTGTCCAGACACTGCCGACACTGCCGCTGTGTCCCCTGCAGCACAGAGCAGGGCAGGGCGAGCTGGTGTCCTGGGCTGGAGACAGGGTCCCCAGGGGAGCAGGGCTGACACTGCCTGAGGCAGGGATTGTGTCAAGGAGCTGCCCTGAGCCTTCCAGAAGCACCTGGGTTGGCTCCTCTGAGCACTCTGTTCCTTCAGTGGCACCTGTACTCGGCCAGACCAAAACATCAGCAGTATGAAGCTGGAAAAGTACAAGACCTCCTGATTAATCAGCCCAGCTAATAAAGGAGTTGAAAGCGAGGGGCCAGCTCCCCTGCTCACAGACAGAAGCCTCCTTTGATCAGTGGCCTTGGCTCCCGGGTGGGGCTTTGTGCTGCAGAGTGCTTCCTGTGGCCCCAGCTGTGGCCCCAGCAGGTTCTGACAGCAGCAGCTCCTCACCCCTCAGGTAAAAACACTCAAAGTGAAACAGAGAAATTTGGTTTGCATTCCACCAACTTTGCTATAAAAGTGAAAGGGCCTTTTTTGAAGAAAAGATAAAAAATGAGGACCCCTCACTTTTGGATTTGCCTTTCTGGGATTAGATTGATGAGGTTCAGGACCTGCCTGATGTAGAACAAGGAGGGGAAGCACACGAGAGTGGCTCATTGATAAGCTTGTTGTTCTGGTCTGTCCTTGGAGTACAAACACCACGAGGACCCCTCACTTTTGGATTTGCCTTTCTGGGGTTAGATTGATAAGGTTCAGAACCTGCCTGGTGTAGAACAAGGAGGGGAAGCACACAAGAGTGGCTCATTGATGAGCTTGTCGTTTTGGTCTGTCCTTGGAGTACAAACACCACTGTACAGCCCATCCAGGCATCACTGCCAGGGGTCAGGATTCATGCTGGTGTAAAATCTGATTTATTTTACGTGAGGCCAC
>NW_008590795.1:1279-3508 GCF_000691845.1 Merops nubicus
CCCCTTTTGCTAGTGGCAAGTAACAGCACAGGAGTGAGCAGCAAGGATTGCTCTGCTGTTCTGCAAGGGAAAATGATGATACACAGGAAACAGAGGTGCTGAGGAGTGTTCAGGTGTCAGGTAGTAAGTACAGATGTTGTGTTGGGCTGGAGAGGTGGAGTCCTTTAAAAAAATAAAAAAATCAGGTGTTTCAAAACAGGAGGTACTAAAACAAAAAAGCCAACCTCATGTCAGAGTGAACAGTTGTACTTCTGCCAGCCCAAACCCTGGGTAGATCTGGAGGGAAGGGGGAGGTCTCAGGTCAGATGCCTTTCAGGAGGGCTTTGCACGTTACGTGGGGCTTTTGAATCTGCTTTGTCCCAAAATGCAGGTGCTGTCCTGGGTTGTGGCTCCTGTGCCTGGAGCCCTGTGCTGGCAAGGGGCTGGGTGCTTTGGTGGGCAGAGGGGTTTGTCTCTGGTGCTGTAAGCTTCTCTTTCCTTCGTTGTGGTGCATTCACCCTGACCCAGCCCCGGGTCTCCAAAGCCCTCCTCAGGTCAGGGGTTCCACACACCCTGCAGAACTGGGGAGGGGAACGTGCAACACCCAGGGTGTCATGGTTCAGCGAGCAGGGTGAGGAGCAAAGGGAGTTAGGATTCCAGGATTAACCAATTAACCATCATTTAAACAAACAAACAAACAAAAAGTAAAAGTGATGAGACCTTTTCCAGGCCACATAAAGAAAAATGTTTATAATATTTTACTTCTTTTGTACTGTTTAAAGAAAAATTCTCCTCCACTCCTCTGTAAACGGCACTGTAAAGAATTGAGGAGTCTGCCTGTCAGGCCAGGGCTCTGCTGTGCACCCCAGGCCCAGGCTGTGCCCCGTGTGCAGGATGGGGCCTGGGCCATTCCCTGGCTCGGGGAGGAATTTCCCCTGCGCCTGCGGCGCTTGGCTGTGTGCTGCTCTGCCACCAGCACTCCTGGGACAGCCCCTGAGAACACCCGAGCCTCCACCTGGGCAAAACCCAGCAGGATTTGTGTGTCCCCTCGCTCTGTTTCCAGGAATGTTGGCTCTGGGGGTGGTGTCTGGTGCGTGGGTGCACTGCAGGGAGAGCTGCAGCATGTCGCTGTCTCGCACGGCTCCGACCTGGGTGGAGAACCAGCCGTGTGATTTGTTTGTCTTTTGCTGTTTTATTGTCTCTTTCCTTTCCCTCGGTTGGATGTCTGGGTGGGGGGTTGTTGTGTTTCCACGCCCGGGGGGCAGGGGTGTGCATCCACGTGGGGTGCCCACGCACGGGTGTGGGTGCACGGTGCCCAGGCAGCGTGGGGCACGCGCGGCTGCCGAGAGCTGGAGCTGCCCAGCCCTGTGTGCGAGGCTGGGCTGGCGTTTTTATAACTGTCCTGGTGTTTTACTGCCATTATTTATTACTTTTGATATCTGGAATGAGCCGCATGCATTTATAGAGCAATAAGAGGATGTATTTAATGTGCCTTGTTTTTAACTGTGTATGGACTGGAAGCATGAATCAATAAAAACGATTGAAAACGGTCCCTTCTCCACGGTCTGTTACAGCATTCACAAAAATAACTTCCATTCCCCTTGGAAAAGTTTCATTTCCCAAGGAAAACTGTTCAGGTAGAGGTTCCTTAGTAAATATAACATCGTGATGTCCATGCTTCCCCTTTCCAGCTCAGAATGCAGCTGCTCAGGGTTTAAAGTGTGGATGAGGAGCTGTGGGGCTGTGTGAGCCGGGTGCTGGCTCCGGGGAAGGCTCCTGCCCCACGGCCTGGAACCCCAGCCCCAGAGCTGCACACCAGTGGGTTTTATCCCCCCCAGAATCAACAGGAACGGGCGGGAGAGATCTCCTCATCCCTTTGGATCCTTTTCCATGTCGAGTGGCTCCGGGGCTGCCGTGTGTTGATAAATGTTCCAACCAAACACACCCGCGGTCTGCTTCCACCGGCAGCAGGTCAGGGAAGCTGTGACCAGTTTTAACCCAATTTTTATCATCTCCATGTTATTTTATAGGGTTTAATTTACGCTTGTAATAGGGACGTGCCACAACCACGCCGAGCACGGGAGCAGCTCCCCTCCACCTCTCCCCCCACAGTAAACAGCACCGACCCCTCCTGAGCATAATGTACAAAGATCCTGAATTTTATCCCGTCTGTGTGTAAGTAACATGTCAGAAAACGTCCCCCAGGGTCCTCTTTGTCCCAAACATTTTGCAGCAGCAGGATTGCCTCGG
>NW_008590796.1:0-39018 GCF_000691845.1 Merops nubicus
GAACGGCTGCAGCACCACGCGTGTCATTGGACTAACCTGATTTCGACAGGACTGAGCGAGGTTTCCTTGCTTCTGGTGTGCTAGCCTATGGTAGCCACCTGTGATGCAACAGAGGCAGTTATGGCTAAAAAACAAACAAAAAAATCGAAGTCTGAGTCAATGACTGGGTAAAAGGAATGGAAAGGGAGAGTAAGGAGGCTGCTTTTGGGAGTAAGATTCTTCTGGTCTTCTCTCTGAGGCGCTAGGAAGTCTGAAGGGACGGGTACATAAACTAACATCCTGGATCACCAACAAACAATCTGTACCCCAAAGAGACCTGAAATACAAAAACCTTATGAAAATAACGGCTCAGAATTATTTATTTATTTATTTTTATGTAATGGAGCATCAGTTTATAAAAATAACACTAGAATACGAAGAAAATCTGCTAAAAGTGGTCTAAAAGTGTTACTGCTGTCTGCAATACATCTTAGTGAACTATAACATTAAAAAGAATTCTTGGGAACATGCAGGCTCAGTTTCCAGATTCCCTTTCCTGATTGAATTTTGCAGATTTCGGCATTCATTTTTCTTCATAATGTCTCACTGGAACCTTTATTTAGCACAAACATCGATTCTGTGTGTGTCCCACATGGAGTTCTGCAAAGTACAGTGATGTTCCAAGTGTTTTTTCTGCAAGCAAACATCTGCTGTATCACTGCTATCGATTCCCTCCCCTGCCCCTGTACAGAATGAGTCAGTGGTCCAGGCACTGAATCAGGGAGTGTCTAGGCTATAGGCCAGGGGACCACGGATTAGAAACTTCACTTTCTGATTAAGTGAAGTTAGTTTAACAGTGCTGGTACACTGGATTGCATCAAATCAACCAGAAGTGTGGAAAACAGCCACTCGTGTGGTGGGGAGGGGGGAAGCACCACACTTCTAAAGCAACAGCACAACTGCCTGGCTAGAAACCTGAGCTCTTCATAACCTGACCCATAGTACTGCCAAAAAGTCTGTAGCATAGCCTTGCTTTGGTCTTGCCATTCTGAGTACTTATCTCAGCTGCATGCATTTTGATAAGAAATCCTTTCTCAGCAGATGCTATTAGTGGCTTTTGGCAAAGATTGCCTTTATAGCTAGTGTTGGCCAGTGTGTGCTGGCTGCCTGTCTAGAAGCTCTGTATCAGATAGTAGACTGATAGCAGAAATTAATGATGGGAGAGAATTACACACTTTTATTTTTTTTTAACTGTGACTACTGTTTCCTTAATCATTGCCCATTTTTAAAAGAAAATAATAAAAAATAGGTCTCAGATTATTTTCTTCCTCATCTTCTATACTGTTTGAGCAAGCAATTCTGTCTATAAAAGCCATCCTTTTTGAAATCAGAACTAGGATACATCAAGTTAAGTTTTTCATATCTACCATCTAATTAAAAGCATAAAGCTGGTATATAAGTCCAGTCCTTTCCAGATAACTCTGCAGCCAGATTTTGCAATTCTTCCAAAGTTTCGTTTCCAGTCTTTCTGTACTTAGTTATGATAGGGCTTTAAAAGTACATACTTCAAAGGAGAAAGTATATGCAAATCCCAGAGAGTTTATAGTCTAAATTTGGCTCAGTTTAAATCTAAAGGATTTGAATTGTTATCACATCTATTTCTCATGGCAGCATGTAACTACTGTGAAGATCAGTCTCTAATTTTGTCCTCTGATTTATTCTTGAACCTATTCTAAAATGATGCTAGTCTAATTTAATATGGCTTATTTTTTCCAAGGTCTTTTAGTTTGATATTTTTCTGCTTCATCTAACAAGAATGCTTCCTTCCATCAAAATAAAAACCAAGACAGTTCATCTGTGTGGGCCAAAACTAAGGTTAATTGCCCATCATAAAAATGTTTCATTTTTATTAAGAAGATGAGTGCACTTCATAAGCAAGCTGTTTAAACTTCAGCATAATTTTCAGGTATTCTGCTAAAAAATAAAAAAGTTATAGTACAGTAGACAAGGAAGAGCAAAATACAGTATATTGGAACTCATGCCCATTGGGTTCCATCCACTGACCTTTTAAAGAATATAAATGAGCTCTTTTCATTATTAATCGTACATTAAATTATTGTATCACTGCTTCAAATGTTTATGATTAATTCAAATATTTTTTTCAGTGGTAGCATTTTGAACTTTAAAAAAAAAAATATTCTCTCTTACTAATATTTGTTTACAGTTTTCTTTTCAGGTTGGAAATTGCCCTAAACATCCTGGCCTAAGACAGCGTAACTCATCTTCCTGCCCTGATTCTTTTTCTAAAGAACTACCACAAGAGAAGTAGCACACTGTCTGATTTGTATGCAGCACTCACTACTTTGCCAAATTTCTCCTCTGGCTCTGCTCAGACACATGCATTCCAGATGGTACTTTGAAAAGCGAGTTTGTGACTATATTATGTACACTTTTGCTAGCGTATAGCAGATCACATTGTGCAGACATTTGGAAAGAAACTAAGTCAAAAAGCTTACTTTCATTTCCAAGTGTATCTATCAGGTAACATAACCATGATTTTCATGTGCAGAATAACATAGTTCGTATATAAATAACTTTTTTTTAGGAGAAAGGACCACATATTGTAATTCCTTTGGAGAAACAGAAGTACTAATTTTCTCCTGATAAATATTTTCCTTTGAAATTTGAGACCCAGATTTTAAGTTTCTCACACCCGTCTTCCTGTTCCTTCCAATATAAGCTATTTCACCCAATCACTTTGAAGGACTAGTAACATGGTTGCCAGACAAATTGTGGTTTTGAGCCACAAAAAAAGAAATTCAGGACAATCACAGTTATGCTTCTATCATGTGAAGTAGAAGAAAAAATACCATCCTTTGTAATTTGATTAGAACTTGTGTGCTCTAAAATTTTTAACAGTTCAAGGCAGATAATCCAAAATTTGTCCAATGTGTTGGACCTTCTCTGAGGAATGATTTCAGTCTGTGTTTACAGCAAGTCAGCTCTGCTGTGGCCAGAAGAGCAGGAGGTGCTAGAAAGGGACCTCCTACTGCAAGTGCACGTGGACAGAAGTTTCCAGCTGTCAGCCACGACTGCCTCTAGGTGATCCACAGGTGCAACGGTTTCTGAGACTGGCATTCAGCTGCCACCACAAAATCTGCGTGGTACTCAGTTCTGAACATTAGAGGACAAATATTTGGACTGTAGCTGGTATTTCAGTCTTCTTATTTTCAGGGTGGGCCACCTGGCACAGATCCCATGTGAAGCACATGAAGGATGTGAATGACTGAAAACGCTGCGTTCTTGCCGCTTCGGCTTTTAGTTCACAGTACATCCTTTTGCCAGTAGCTCCAGGCACAAAGATTCTATATTTGCTAGGAATTCTTTACACAGCAAGTCAAAGATGTTTCCTACAACTTTGTTTCATCTGAGGAACTCAACGAGATACAACTGAGGCAAAACAAAAAGTTTAGGTTTCTGAAATTGCAGTGGAAATTCAGCTCCCGACATTTGCTCATACTGGATAGGTGGAATGTTGCTAGAATCTGACACAGCAAACTATGGACCGCATAATTAGTACAAACAAATTTGTTTGTATTTGGGTTTTCAAAGTATATATAATTTTGTTTCTTAAAACCAGAAGTATTTTTTTCCCATCTCAGGAGAAATGGTATAGGAATTTCAGATTATCTGTAGAGTCAACATTCCTCTACTGGCCTTTTTGACTCAATTATGTATCAGCCCGCTTCTGCTGGAAAAGGTGTAAAAGATTTAAGTTTATTGTTATTCAAGAAGAAAAATTTGAAAGCGTCCTGCTTTTATCTTCCTAACGCATTTTGTTTCCAGTAAACTGAAATATGCATTTATCTATTTGCAATCTTTATTTTCTAGAAAGGCTTTTTGGTTTTTTAATTCCAGTTTATCAGGTGAAATTTTTCTTCAGTGCTGGAGCTTAAGAGATTTTGGATTTAACCATTAAACACCAGTAATACTGCTCGTTTGAGGCCTTTCTTCTCTCCTCTCTTCTGTTCTTCCTCTCTACCCACACATTTCTGCCTTTCTCCTCCCAATCTGCTAGCCCAAATTTGTGGTCATTTTTAATTTCTAAAGTTGATCAGACAGGTGAAACTGGTGAAGAAACTGGCTGGTAGTAGATGGTCCAGGGGAAAAAGCACAGGGACAGCTCTGCAGGGAAGGGAGAGGTTGAAGGCAAGCATCAAAAGTGCAAAAAAAATGTTGACTTTTAGATGGATTTTCGGTCAAATCCACAAACTTTATAAATACCTGGAGTGTTGATGCTCTACAGCTCTTAACTGAGAAAAGTCTTACATTAATGTAAACTTTGTAGAAATGAAAGTATACGTCAGATCTCTATCAGCATGGTGATATTCATGTAATACTTGCTCAAGTAGTTCAGTAGTAAAATGCTGTTAGGATAATTTTATCTGATTCACAGGACCAGAAAGGTGTATAATGCTGATGTATATGAAAATTCTCTCTTATTGATAATGTTTGAAAGCATTCCTAAAACACAATACACAAGGAGTTTCACCATTTCTTACCCAGTATAGTGCACGATACATTTCTCTAAATAAAGAACTTTTTTAAAAGAGTACATAAGCAAAATCATAAGGGAATCATAAAATGTTTTTTTAACTTTCTGAGGCTAGTACACGTCTGGAAGATAAAATACAAATTAGCTAGATTTTGGCATACTGTAGTAATGGATTAGAAAACTTTAGCATTTAGTATAATGAGAGTGTTAAGTATATATTGCTGGTCCAGTTGTTGTTAGGCAATTAGATTTTACTTCCCTCCCTTTTATCTGATTTCTCAGGCTCCTGTGATGTCAGTTACTACCATTATTTTTCATATGTTGACATAAAAGGTGTATGTACATCAAAACTATTGTTTTACCTCTCTTCTTATAGTTGTGCTGCGTTGGTAGGCATAAGTCTTTAGAATTAAAACAGTCAAGACATATCTGGTTCTTTGGCAAGCGTGTACTTGTAGACTTTCCTGCAAGTTTCGTCATGCAGCAAAACTATTAATAATCTCCTGGTAGGCCCTAAAACATGTGGGTATCCATAAATAATATCCTGATCATGAGATTTCTTGCTGTCTTTACCTCATAACTTCCTAGTAGCAAGGCAAAGTGCTGAGCTCTCAGAGGAAAATAACCACACGTTTCAGCAGATACAGAAGCTCGTATGCCACTGGGTTTCTGAGGCAGGCTCTGCCCAGATCACCAGGGAGGTACCTGTCTGTACTGAATGTACCTGTCAGTGTTTCTCACAAGCCTGGAAACAGTGTTGCCCAGAGCGCAGCTGACACGACAGCCGTGCCCGCTCCTGTCGGTCCCTGACACTAGAGTGGCAATATGCAGCTGCCGTTGTGAAAACTGCTGTCAGGAGCTGTGGCTGGCCCTCAAAGATGCAGTCATCCAATGGTGACTTATCAGAGGCAGAAGGTTCAAGTTGTACCTCACGCCCAAACACTGATGGTGCAGCACAGAAGATGCTTTTGAAAGTATTAGACTTTGATAAAACTGGAAGTCATGTCTGGAAGCAAAGCTTGACACTTTAGAAATTTGATTCCATACTCAGAATTACATCGACCTCCAACCTAACTGGCTTAAGTGTCCTCCAAACCTTCACAGAAGCTGTCCCCCAAAGGCTGGTATTTGAAAGGGAAGTGAGGAGAGCAGCATACCTCTTCCCCAAGTTGAGCATGTCATTCAAAATAAATTCCATTCTCTGTGTAGAAACAATGCGTCCTGGTAAAGTAGAAGTCAGCTCATTGAACATGGGTGAAGCATCCCCACTAGTGTGACATGGCTGTCATGAATATTCTTACTTCAAGGTAACCTTCCTGTAGGCAAGGCTGAAGTTGGGAAAAAATATGGAATAGAGATTCTGAGTCAAACTATGTAATGTTAATGGATGTTGAGCAAGGTTGCCCAGTGGCATAAATCTGTTTGCCATTAAATCAAGTACTGGAAGTTAGGAGAAATGCAGTATTTCATATCAGATAAGTATCAGGTCTTAAAATCTTTTAGGATGGAAAAGGCAGTTTTTCTTTCTTTTTAGATATGCATTTTTCCTTTGTGAGTTCTTATGTTTCACAATTCCTGTTTGTAGTTGCTTGACACTTCAAAGGGGTCTTTTAAATATTTTTCAATACCAATTGTCTGTGACTATCTGTTGAGACTTTCTTCTGCAAATAGTACTATTACAGGTGTGTATGGTTATATTTGTTTCTTTGATTAAGCAGAATAACTGATTAAATCACTTAAGTGGGCTACGTGATTTATAGAGAATTATGATAGAAGTTAGAGTAACATGGATCAAAACCATTATTAAATAAAGAATGAAGCCAAATGTTATTCATCCATAAAAACTATATTTTATAATTACAGTATAATAGCTATACTATCCAATTCCTAGTACTATTAAATGTGTTAACGTAGTTTGTCTTTATAATCATGAATGATTTTTACAGGATACTGTAATTTCATTCTGTTAATAATAAAGGTGTTTTATATAATATAACCCCTCAAACAATAAATTTATGTAGATGAATGATTCATACTTTATCTGAAGGGTACCTTTATAAATACTTTGTGTGAATGTAATAAATGATCAATAAATGCTACAAGTAAGTTAAAGCTACATATAGAATAAGCTGAAGGTGCCTGGAAGCATATAAGTGGAAGATGTTAGAGATTTTCATATACCAAGGTCAAGCTAAACAAGCTATAGACATATGAGTTGTTCCAGCAGTCCTGAGGAGTGACCAGGATGTAGTTTGATGTACATTTGTAGGCTGATGAACCAGAAAAGTCTCCTCTGGTTGTCACTCTTCTGTGAACAAATAACATGACCTGGAAGAGATCAGGGACGATTATTGCAAGCTAGGGAGAGATGACCAGGAAATGGAGCATCTCTTTCCATTTGCCCTCTACTTATTTTGGTTTACTTTACCTTCCTCCCCTACTCTCTGCTTAACACTGGTGAGGTCACTTCTCAAACATCGCATCAAGGCTGGGCCCTGCTGCGTACAAGGGAGTTGTCAGCAGACTTTGGAGGACTACTAAACCATTTGGTTAGGGATTTGGAATATATGATGTATGAGGATTGACAAAGCAAAGTGGACTTCAGCCTAGAGAAGAGAAAGCTCTCATGGGCTCTAAGACCAGTCTTCTCCTGTTTAAAGAGGGCTTTAGAAAAGACAGGGTCGTCGTAGTGAAAGAACAAGAAGCAGCAGTTTCAGGCTGCAGTGAGGGAAATTTTGATTTAAACATAAGAAAAAAAGCTTTGCTATGGTCATGGTTTAGCTCTGGAACATTGCCCAAGGGTCTGTGAATCTTTGGCCTTGAAGATTTAAAAAAATCAACTCGATGAGTAGGATATAATGTTGCAACATTGTTAACAAATCCATGTGAAAGATCCTGTGGATGTCAGGGCCCTGAGTGGCCAATAAGCCTTAATCATTTTGATGAACTTCACTTGGAACCCCCACACTCTTCCCAGGGACCCTGTGTTATCTATCATCAGCAAACAAGAGAAAAAGGGATTAGGCAAACAACAAAAAAAAGGAAGTGTGAAATATTGCCCAAGTTGATTAAGTTATTTGATATTTATTGGTGCCTGTGGAGGAGAAGATAGACGTCTGGGTCAACATGATCATCCTTGAGGTTATCAGTAATGATAAGTGCTACCTCTGAATAAACCAGTGTCGTCATAATACTAAAAATCACACCCACAGGGCATGAGACCCCTGTCCAGGTGAAGCTCCTTACTCATAGAGCATGCATAGTTCTAATAAGTCTTGTGTAATTATATGCAAATTACTAACTGATCACTGCCAATAGAAGTTCTTGAAAATTTGCTAACTGATAATTTTGTGTATAAAATCTCTGAAAAGTGCCTAAGGGTGATAGCTTTGTGGGAAAGACCCTTAGCACCTAAACTTGCACAACATCCCAATAAACAGTATCCCCTCTCTGTGTGTGAAGTTGGCTCTTTGCACAGCAGGCACTAGACCCTATTTTGGGACCACACCAGGAGTCCCATTTCTGTTCCGTCCTGCCAGAGTTATGCTGTGGGTAAGTCTTTGCCCAGCCCTGTCCCTTGCTGACTTGTTAATAGGGCTTCCTGGGCTGATATTGGACCTGACCCATCATTTTGCATATATCTGATGGTCACTGACCCTATTCATGTCAACCTGACCCTGCTCACCTTGCTCAAAGACATTAGGAGGGTGCCTGGTCAGTGAAGACACTGTCTCAGCCCGTGTGTGGTCACCCTCAGCTCCCAGCTTGCCTCTCCTCGTGGAGCTACTCTGCTCTTGCTACCCCCTGAAAATGGGACTGGAAGGTGATACTAATGATAAGACAAGAAGAAATGGCCTCAAGTTGAGCCAGGGGAGGTTTCGATTGTATATTAGGAAGAATTTCTTCACTGAGAGAGTGGTCAGGCACTGGAACGGGCTACCCAGGGAGGTGGTGGAGTCATCATCCCTGGAGCTGTTCAAAAACCAAGTAGATGTAACACTTGAGGCTATGGTGTACTGGTTAGGGAAATGCTGGGAGGGAGGTTGGACTTGATGATCCTAGAAGTCCTTTCCAACCTTAGTGATTCTATGATTCTATGATTCTAACAGTGATTTCACTTATATGCTGTCACACTTCCACAGATCCAGCATGCAGACATCAGGATGCTTGAACCAGGTGGTCCATCCAGGAGCCCTGTTGAAGTACAAGGACACTGGCTATTGAGAACTCTTGTCTCCTGGTCTCTTCTTAGGTTGGGAACTGTGCTGATTTTTGCACAGGCCTTTTTATACCCTTTAGGGCATCTCAGTAATGAGTTTCTGCATGGTCTCTCACCTCCATGAATTACCAGCATTTAATCACCCTTTGTCTCTGATTTCAGTGTCCTGAGGAGATGCTGATATCTTTATGTTATAATCATAATGAACTGCTAATCAGTAAGTGCCTTCAGTATGAGGTCATTCCTATTGCTCTTCTCCTGCCTTTGATCCTTCCTGCTGCTGCTTCCACACCCCATAATCTATCCCTGAAGCTAGCCCTGCCTTGAGCAACAAGGTTGGACTTGATGATCTGGAGCAGCTCCTGCAGTTTATCTTTCTTCTGTGACATAGTCATAATAATATAATGCAGCCAAGGACTACTCTCTGAAAAAACGATTTCAGGAGATTCATCTCCTAGAAAACATTTCTGATTACAGCACTGAGCAGCAGAGATACTGGCCTCTTGGGAGTCTGTTATATCAGTGAAGAAGAGAGAGGAATTATATGGGGTGGAAAAGACATCTGGTTTTAGCACAAAGAAAACAAAATCTGATTTAAAAGTACACAAACGAAAAGAGGGATAAGTTAAAGAGAAGGAAAATATTGCTAGATAGAAGAAAATATTTATATTAATGAAAAAAAAAAGATTAAAAAGGACTGACTCATCTGTCTTAGAAACTGGATATAAACAGTAAAAAGCAATCAAATACAGTAATTACACAAAAGAAAGGAATTAGAACAAACAGTGCAGACTATGAAATTAGATGTTAGAGGAACAACAGGAACACAGTGAATAACAATCATTTTGTGAAGCAGAAAATGTTCAGATATATGTAACTAGAAATCACATCTTCAGAAAAGAACGTTAAAGTCAGTTTGGAGTGGAACAGATTTCTAAATGCTACAGCCTATAGGTGGATATACTCTGTAAAAGAGGATACAAAGAGAAAAAAATTAGGTTTTCTATCCCTTCTGCTGATTGATTATTAAAAAAGAATGGAAGTTTCCTGAAGGAATTGGTTGAACTTTGCCAGAGATCTTCCCTCAAGTTTCACTTTAGACATAGATGCAATTCACTTAAGTGTTAGTCTGTCATTTGGGTGTAGACTGGAGTACAAGTGGTAAAATTTAGCTATTTCTGAATGTCAAGCTGTAGGGATCATGGCCATCCACTAGACCTGTAACAGATGGTCTCTGTTAACTGCTCTCCGTTCCCAGAGGGGAAGAGAAAGGGCATAAAGGAGAGAGACTTACGGATTAGAAAAGAAAACTAAAACAGCTGTAATGAAAATAATAATTAAATGAAATTAAATGAAATATATATCTGCACAACCAGTATTGAACCCAACACACAACCTTCTCTCCGCCTCTCCCCAAGCCCTTCCCCAATTATATCACCTGATATGACAATTACTGTCACCACTGATGCTGAAGAGCAGGCACTGGGGAAGTCCCAGGCTGGACTCAGGGCTCAGTGGCAGATGGAAACCAGATTCAGGAGCTGGATTATGGAACTGGATTCACGAACACACAGATTAGGATCAAAGACAGGATGGACAGAGTCCTCCTCAGATGCCAGACACAGAAAAAGAGAGCTTGACCCTTGTGATCCCTCAGCTTTACACTGAATATGACGTGTATGGGATGGAATCCCTCACTGGTCAGTTTAGGGTCACCTGTCCTGCCAGCTCCTTCCAGCAGGTGCAGCCTTTTGCTTCCCGCACCCCCAGCACAGTACACAAGCTTTAGCAGTGACCTTGGTCTGCACACCAGTCCTTGGTGGTAATGCTAAACATTGAGCATTGGCACTGCTAGAAGCAGACACTGTCTGCAAAAACATGCCCTTAACTTCAAAAAGTGCAGTTAGTTAGAAGAGACAGAGCTGAAAAGTAAAATCACTGAACAGAATTGTTCTGTTCTAACCCAAACCAGGACACTGAGCCTGGTGTCTGACAAGAATGTGTACCAAACAGCTACATAACCAGTCAGAAATGGTACTATATTGGACTTCCCTTGTTACGTGACATTATTGAAAAGGTAGTCATTGAAAAATACTTTTAAATGAGTGGTCAGAAATTAGTTCAGCTTTAATTAAATGGCAGCGTAAACCAAATCAGCTTCTAATGCCCTCTGCTGGAAAAGGTTGGCTGATGTGATGTCATCTGTGCAGCATGCCCATGAAAACAAAAAATAAAGTCATCAGCTGTATCAAAGTATCTCCAGTGGAGGCACTGACAGCATGTAAATGCCGTCTCATTAATGTCTGAAATTCTGTGGCTGTGTTCCATACCTAGAAACAAAAACTTGACTTGCAGTGCTGGGAAATGGGAGTAGTGAGAGAATCAGGAGAACGGGGAACCTGTTTATGTCAGGAGAATAAAAGGGATTGGTGTCTTATAGTTAACAAAGCAAAAGCAGAGAGGGATATGGTGGGAGGTTTTCTGGCAAGAGAGGTAAATGCCAGAGAAGGTGAAGATTCAGTTCTGCTTACTGGCAGCAATGACTGAAGGAAGTATAATCTTTTCACAGGAAAGCTGAAGCTAGAAATTAAAATTTCCAAACATCAGAAAGCTATGACTCTAGGACAGGAAATGCAAGAGTCAAAATAATTCCCCAACTGTTTTTGATATAAAGTTTGGTTAGTTTGTGAAGTGTGTAACATAACATGACTGACAGATTGTTTCCAATCAACTCCTAAAACCTGTCATTTTATTTCCTAAATCTTAACAGATAATCTATTCAAGAAGAGCATTTCTGTTTCCAATACAGATAGCTAAAATGTGTTTAAGCTATTTTGCTATCTGTTTAGTACAAAAAGAAAAAAAGCATTAATAATTTTTCAGAGCTGTAACCTTTTCTAAATTCATATGCTGTGCTGTGGATTGATTATATTTGTTCCTAATTTACACTCTGGTGGGCCCAGTTCTGAACTACTTCCTCAATCACAGCTCCCTTTAAGCTGTGAGAATCTAGTCAGGAAAGGAGCAAAGTAATCAAACTGAGATCAAAAGACAGGAGGGGCTGGTTATGAGTGGGAGTTAGGCAAGACATGCTGTAAGACAAGTGATAAAAGAAGAATATACACACCATTAACCTACCAGAGACCCAGGGTGACAGGAAACAGTAAGGGTTTTAATGCCTGTAGCCACTATACAAAAAGATCAATAGAAAAATTTTTACTTACATCTTTGGGAGTTTAATTTTCCAATGAAGTTTATCTTGCTTAAGTTGTGCTAGTCTAAGTTAGGAGACTGGGACTTCTAGCCTTAAAGAAGGTCAATAAATGGGTAAGACTGAGAAGGAGATGAGAAGATAGCTTGCCCCTAGTTTGCAACAGGCTGCAAAGTTTAGCCACTAGCAAAAGCTTACATGAAACCTCTGATGTAACTAGAAGGCAAGATTTATAAAATTAATAAAATAAAAAATGAAGCATCTAATGCAAGAGTGGCCTATAGCACTTACAGACAGGCTCAGGTCAAGGGCTAAGTAAGGTACATAAAACCCTTGATATTTATGCAGATAATATTCCCACATTCAGACAGATTTTTCTCCAGTCATTTAAACCCTGTATGTTATTGCAAAAAGCTGCTACTACTGTGTTATGAAAATAGGAATGTTTTCTTCTATATACAGGTTATCTCCAAATTGTCCCCATAATTCTTCACTATAGAGCTTCCAGCAATTTCTGTTGACATCTGTTACTGATCAGTGTTTTATTCTATGATACTATGATAACACATTTTAATATAGAATATATATTGTCTAATAGAAATAGCACCAACAGTACCAAGCAGTAGGAGAAATTAAGATACAGTGCACAATAATAAAGGATGCAGTAAAATAAATTGGCTTTGCCGTACTGGTCTCCCTTCTTTGTAGGTCTGCAAATGCATCTGTTACATTGTGGAACATTTTCCAGGCTTGCCTTCCATTGAGGTGATGCAAATGATGAAGGAATTCTTGACTCTGGTGATACTGTAGGTATTTTAGAATCAGTTTGAATTTTCTGGAAGAGCTTTCACGCTGATAGTAATACTTGTATCAAAAAAGCTGCAGGCAGTAATTTCAAATCTAAATACCACAGCCAAAATTTCATTTTATAGTCAGGAAGGAAAAAGAGAATTTTCA
The DNA here is from genome assembly GCF_000691845.1 of Merops nubicus. Lineage (NCBI taxonomy): Eukaryota > Metazoa > Chordata > Aves > Coraciiformes > Meropidae > Merops > Merops nubicus. Next base: position 12,922 of record NW_008590796.1, read on the forward strand.
CTTTTTACTGTTGCTCTTCCCTTTCCCTGAAGTGTTCTTCTTGCCACCAGAAGTGTCTTTGTGTAGCTGACGTTCAGACAAAGCATGGTTAATCAGATCTAAATACATACAAGATATGTGTGTATACATATCACAGTTTTTGGTGATCTTTTTTCAGAATCTCAGTTCAGTAGAAATGCTGATGTATGACACCATGATGATTACATTTAGTAAGCAGGAAGCTACATGAGCTGCAGAACTACTTAAATCTCATTTCCTATGAATTTGTGTTTCTGTTACTACATATTCCCTGAACCCTCTCCTGGGAGAGCTTGAGCCTCCCTCGTGGCCCCTAGCACTTTGCCTTGTCTCAACATATTCCACCTTGTTTCCCTCAAGCCTTTTTTTCCCCCCAGGTTGACCTCAGCTTCCTCCCATGGGAAAGGCAAGAAAAAAACATGTCCCGTGGCTGATCCTGGGCTGGTGGGATGCTGATTCCCTGGGTGTAGAGCTGCTGAGGGGCTGCCTGGCAGGCTAAATTTCACAGGTAGCGTGAGCTCACATCTTCTCCTCTGGGTATGCAATATTTGAATCATCCTTCTTTTTTTTTTGTATTTGCTTCTTTTCTGAAAGCTTTTAGGAACTTCAGATGGCAGAGACTTCAGTCCCCTTGTTATCTTTTTTGGTCTTTTTTTTTTTTTTAAACTAGCCACCTGGTTCTAAAGTTATTAGGGAAGTATTGACAGAGACCTTAATTGAATAAGCCTCATTTCCTTTCAAATTCAGGCTAGCAGCTTGCCTTGCTGTAGGCAGTGTTTTACAGAGGAAGCTAAACACTGATCAGTAGGACTGTGCTTGTATTATGCCAGACTCCAAATTCCTGCTTCAAGCTCTTGGAAAACTAAAGCTGATAACCCCGTCTAAAGTGCTTAACATGGAAGAAATAGCTATTTTTCCTATCTTCTGGCTCCCTCTATTCCAAGAAAGAGATGAATTGTTCTGGGTTGATACTTGGGAACAATACTAGTATATAATCACCTACCTACTTACTTGCCTATGTTCTAGTTTAACAAATCCTACTTGTCTCTAACTCAAATATTTACCAATCTCAACATCAAGAGCAGGGTTTTTTCAGTTGGTAACTGTATCTGTTAGTATGAACATTTAACAGGCTAACTGGGGCACAACAATCCCAGTTTTTTCTTGCCTTTATTAGTATAGTGTTTGGAGGTTGAAAGCCATATATATATACACACACCCTCACATCCTATTCTGACGTCACTATGTATCCTCAGAATAAGGTTTTGCATAAACCATATACAACCTTTCAGCACAGCAGAGAACTTCACCTAATCAGCACATTTTTATAAAAATGAAGTTTTTGTTATATAGTAACAAACCAATACTATTTTCCTGTAGTGTAACAATGTTCCTTTTGGGATAAAATTGATGTCACTGAAAACCACTTGAGTTCTGATTCAAAATCTAAGTATTCCCAGAGATGTCATAACTAATATGCAGAAACCCCTTTGCTCTGAGCTTTCCAGTAAACTTCCTGTATAAAATTTCCTCAACTCCAAGCAGTTAAACACCACATGTTGTTATAAATTTGGTTTTAATGTTCCTTCAGAGTAAGGTAATTTTACCTTTACCTTATCATGGGAAAAAAAATCAGACTGTAGGAAAGCACTTGAAAATCACTAGTGATGGGAAAATGTTCACACTGACCCAAAGAGAGCCCCAAAATCAATTTATATGAAATGTAAACATTTTAAGAATATTATATAGAAGCCCAGAAATCTCTGTTCCATGCGAAGGAATAAAAGTAGCTTTTAGTCTCATTCATTTGTATGAATTACACTACTTCTTATTAATAATTTCTCTTTATGTATTATTTGCTTATGTTTTCCTCAGATGTCAGTAGAATCCTGTTTTTACCTTAGTGATGAAAGGGGATGAATGAAAGGAGGTGCCTTGCAATGAGCACCTGCTCCATGACTCTATGCACAGTTTGGTAAGGAGATGGAGTCAGAAAAGGAGAAGGAGAAGGAGAAGGAGAAGGAGAAGGAGAAGGAGAAGGAGAAGGAGAAGGAGAAGGAGAAGGAGAAGGAGAAGAAGGAGGAGGAGTGGGAGTATCTGATTTTATCTAATGAGGTTTGTACAGCTAAGCTGAAGGTCCGAACTAATCTGGCTCTGTGTCTTTGCATGGTAGAGGTTGGCCTAGTTTGGTATCAGCATTGACTTTACTGATCCAACAGGACTGAGATAAAAGCAGTTAAACTAGCAATAAGGGACCTAACCAAGGAGGTGCACTTCAGAGTAGAACTTGGACAAGGGGCAACTGGTGAAGGAAAGGTATGTCTGCATTCATCAGAATCAGCTTGCTTCTGAAAGTGGTGTTACAGGTGAGCAGGACGGACAAGAATGCTCAACCATAATAATGCAGAGTTCTGGGGTGAGCCAGGCTCCTCAGATGCTAGTTTAGATACTCTGGATGATTGACTTTGATACTTTTCAGGACAGGCTTTGGCCCACAACCACTTCAGCACCTTTTGACACCCAAGCTCTGTGCCAATCTCCATGCTCCACACTACTTGAAGTGTAAATACGGGGGGACATGGTGCACAGCCATCTGAATGGCAAAAAACAAAGCTAAAATGACTCTGCATTGAAATTAGTAAACATATCAGGAGGCCACTTGGCTCCAATACTTCATGCTGGCTGATGTTTTTAAGCTGTCACTTAAAAATAAACAGAAGTGTAGTCATTAAGGACAAATTCTCTCCTTGGACATATACAGATGACTTAGCAGAATCTGTGTTAACAGCTGAAATCCTATTCTACTGCAATTTTTAAAACAGTTTATGACATGCATAAAGTCAACATCTGGTTTCCTCTGCTATAAAAAACTCTCTGGGAGCTTCTTTTTCAGGCAACTATGGATTTGCCCTATTACTGGGTATTGTTTATCTTTCAGCAAAGTATGACATTGTAGTTAGTGCTGTGTAGTATATGTGTAAATCCACAGTTTAGTGGGGTTTAAGATGGGATTCATCCTACATAATGTCAGCCGCTTGTCCAGGTTGCCTGAAATGGGAAAGACTCATGCTTGGCTCCTGCTGTAGTCTCTTACAGATCTTAGGGGGACCTGAATAGACTTTGAGAGTACCTTTCTCATGTATTTCTGTGCAGCCTGGTGGTATGGGTCACTCTCAGGATGTACCTGTCATTCTCTAGTCTCTGTAGAAGGTCCCTCAGGCAAATGAGTCCTGCCTTAGGCACCAGCAGTCCCAGTGCATGTTTGTGGTGAGCTTTATCTCTCTGATCTTCAGTCATGTAAGGCTTGAGGTTGTCCCAGCTAGCTGTCTTCTCCTTTAGTGGGCAGACAGGTACATCCAGAGGGCAGCCTCTCTCATCAGTGCCAAACAGATATTCCTGAGATGTATATCTTTGCCTGGTAAAGATATTTGTCTCCCTCCACTGACTGCAGAGGTTCCCTGGACAGCTGGTTTGAACTAGATGGCCAACTTTGAGATAACAAATGTGAACATAAACGCACCATGGGTGACTACATAAAGGTCCCTTTGGAAGGCTTGGGGAGACATTACCACTGATAGCGCTGGGTGCAAACTTACATTCTAGGGAGAGATCTGCATGACAGGCAGTCAAAATGTTGTAGTTGAGGAATACAGTACAATGTAGAAAGGAGTTTTTCTTAGAGCAGCTTTATTGTCTTTAGCTGGATCTAACATACTTTTAAAGTATACTTTTATGAAAAAGTGTATCACTACAAGTTTCCTGTGGCTTTTTTTTTTTATCTGAAAGTTTTTTTTTTTTCCTCTTCTCTCTCTAAAACAGTGTAACACACCTTTTAAGATCATCACTGAAAATAAAACAATATCTGACTCCAGATATTGCTTAAGCTGTGCTGTGGTAGTGTGTCACATCAGAGAAGAATTTTGCCCCTGACATAATGTTGTATTTCTAAGATACCTTTTCACGTGAAACAGAGCACTGAGAAGATCTGAGACAGAAGGGATTTAATGGAAGGAAATGCAGCACAGTCCTTTTACAGAAAATTGGAAGTTTTTAAAGGTGATCAAATTTTTAAAATGTTTGTAACTTGTTCCTGTTTCCTTACAATGTGCAAACAAAGCTTGAAATGTGTTATTCTTCACAAAGCCAGTAACAGTTTCAGAAAGGAAGTGTCCTTTCAAAGGGTAAATTTCATGAGTGCTATGGAAAACATTATAGCTGCTGAGAAATGCATACCCAGCTCCAAAACCTTCTTCATGCCGGCAGTTTGTACTTCCAGCTCACTCACCAGTTTAACCACAACCATTCGAGTATCAGCATGTATTTATTCAGAAGCAGAGAGTGAGGCCCTTGCAGTTGTGCGTATAAAATAGGCTATTATTTTGCAGCATGAACAAGAATGAAGAGATATAGTGTTTTCACTAAGCAGCTACCTGATTTTCATAGAACTTAGATCTGGGAAACAAGTTCATATCTAAGGCTATACTTGAATATCCTTTTTAAAAACGAGGAGAAAATGGTGATGTTTGGGATTGGAGGGAGGCATGAAGGCAATTTTAAAGGCCTGTTCTGGGTAAAAAGAAGTGGTGGTGGGAGAGAAGAGGACAGAGCAACATTTAGTAGCCTCCTGGGCTGTGCTGCTGAAGATTGCACGTGTGCAATGCTCTCATCACCTCCTCACTGGCCATGCGTCCTGGGATTATGGACCATCACTGTAAGCTTGTTGACAGGACCTTTGCTAGTGATTGAGTTCAAGTCCCATCAGAGAGGTTCAATGCATTTTCTTCAGTAGTACTGCTCCTAGTCACAACTCAAATCACCTTAAGAATAAAATTACATCCAAATTAACCTCTCCATCACCTCCTATTTCTTTTCAAAATCTTCACTGAGAAGACATTTCCTCACACAGCTGAAACATTGGACGTTTATTACTGTTTGGAGCTTATTTTATTGTTGAGCTTACTGTGTAATTTTCTGATCCAAGAAGCAACAAATACGACAAAAGCTGAAAACACATGGTCTTTTCTGCTCCATAGGGCACCTATTCAAAATTATTTTGCCTCTGGAGATAAGAAAGGCAAGAAATATGGAACAGATACACTAATTTATTTTCTTTTGTGCTAAAGCTAAGGTCTGGCAATTCAAACACAGAGGCTATCAGCTTGGTTCTCTATTATATCAGTTTTGCACTGGAATAAAACTGGTACACAGTGGAGTAAAGAAGCAGGCCCTGTATACATTACATATGCCAAGACTGGTGCCAGGGGTCTCGGGAATGTTTTAGCCATCCCTGATGAAAGAAGTTCTATAGAATCACTGTAGAGTTGAAATCAAATGGCAACTATTTCATATGGAAGATTATCATAATGTTAGAAAGTAATGTCAGAGCTTTCCTTCAAATCCTTGCATAGAAAGACAAGGCTTGTTTTAAAACTTCTTTGGTCAGTGGGTGACCACGCAGCATCACAGTGAGATTGTCTTTGTCTGCACAGTATCTTCATATGCCTACTCATCCTCCTGCATCACACATCTCTTGTCCTAATATCCTGTGCATTCACCCATGGTGCACACATTGGATTCTCCTGGCTCTACGCTGTCTCTTCTGAGCTCTGCCATGCCAATACTCAAGCACAGCCATTCTGTGATGAACCTCAGCTTCATGAACCTCTGGATCCTAACCTGGATCCCATAGTGTTTCTGCATAGGACATCCTTTATCAGCTAGGGTTGAGGGAAAACCAAGCCACACTGCTAGCCAGCTGGGGCCACTGAGCTGTCACAGCTCCGAATGGGAGTTCTGTTTAAAGCCATTTGAACTATCCTTGCAGAAGCGTTTGTCTGGCGTTTGCTGTCCTCCCACTAGAGGCCTCTGTTAGCATAACAAAACTGACACAAGCATTTCCGTTGTGATGGGCAACAGAGCAACGTGCGGTGGGATGAGTGATTCTGAATTTATCCACTAAGCAATAGCATCAGGATCATGAGATGCCAGCACCCATATAGTATATGTATTCCTGGTCTTTTGCCCAGCTCTGCCCAGTCCTTCCTCCTGTCCTCAAGGCCTGCTTAAGGGTATTGCAGTGTCTGTCTCTCTCTGGCTCTCAGGCTACCCGCTCCTTCTCCTCCCTGCTTGGTGAGGCTCTGGGGAGAATTTTGTTGGGGTAATGTCTCCAGTACTCAGGTGAAGTGGGACAGGAGGAGAAAGGGGAGCTCCAGTGCCACCTTACAGACTGAAATCTCCCTGGGACAGCTCCCAACCCCAGCCCGGTCAGGTCAGTTTGAAGAAAGGATTGGTAATAGGAAAGAAATTATAAACATGAATTATGAATTTGTAGGTCCTAAAAAATATGTTACTAAGAATAAATGTATCATCATTTTTAAAAATGTGTATAATTAAACTGAACTAGAATCTTAGCAGGTTTAAAATAAATGAAATGTAGATCCCAAAATCTTGAGTTCCATTTGTTCTTCTTGAATTGATTTCTTCTCATTTATAAAATTATCACGTTCATATTTCTGTCACTTGGCTGCTACTTAAAGGTGCCAGCATAAGGAAATTGAAGAGGATTTGGTATGGATTTCTGGTTCCTAGGATATTTTTAGTTGTGATGTCTGGTTTCTGAGTCATGGGAAAAACTACAGGTTTGTGAATTGTTCTGTGTAATGCACCCTCTCTCTACTTTTCTGATGCATCTAAGGATGCCATGTCTTTTCATCAGTCTTATATGCTTTTGATTTTCAAGCATTTTGTGCCAAATCTCACCTGACAGATTTTATCATCCTTTTATACTTCCTTTAACTCTTCTCAGAGTGCAGATTTCAAGAACAAGTTAGAAGTTCTCTCAACATCTACATGAGAGACAAGATTTGGGAAATTATATCTTTCTGTATGTCTCCCTAGGACAGACTAGTGCAAATGAGGTAAAACAATCATTTTCTGGAAAGAGATTATGGGTCTCTTTCTGACTAGAAATTTTACCAGAGTTCTTGCCTGTTATTGGATATGAGTGGATCTGACTGTGAGAAATTTACATGCTGTTAATCATCAGCTGTGTTAATGTATAGATTTGCATAGATTCTCTAAAGTTTTTGTTAACACAGCTTCCTAACGAGTCTAGGCAGTCTCTGTACTTAAACCATCCAGAATATGTTATCTTTAAAAATAAAAAAAAAAAAGCAATCTGAGATCATCCTCCTACCATGACATATTTAAATAGAAAGATGACTACTGTGTTGATGATTTTATGTTGCATAAAAAATCCTTTTTCAAAGCAGATAAAATTTAGTCCTTCAGTTTGCATGATTTGAAGAGTGATTACTTTTTTAAAATGTATTGCTTGTTTAATATCTTTATCAAGATCAGCCTGCAAGGGGTCCCGTTGGAGAGATAAGTCACTGCCATACTAAATTAATTTAATTATGCTAAGGCATAGAATAGCAAATGGCCTTTTTTAAAAAACATTTTTTTATTCTCATACCATTTGTTACTTGTTAGTCTTCTACACAAGGAAGGGGGAACAATATGTTTAGAAAGCTCTTCTTACAATTTCTTTATCTTGCCTTGTTACAGGGAAGTTGGGTGTCGTCTGCAAGGATGTATTTTTTTGCAGGTTATAGGGAGAGTGCCCTAGCATTTTCAATGCTGGATACATAAAGTCACTTTTATATTTCAGATTAAGACATGAGCCAGCCTGACAAACTTAGTCAGTAGTTTCCTGTAGGTCAACAACTTATTCTATACTCAACTCATGTAACACATTAGCACAGCTAACTCTAACTGTACGGTGAGGATGTAACAAACAGAAGCCTACATACTGTGCTGGCACTGGAGTGATGGATACTTTACTGTCTGAGGCAAACTTATTGAATTTGTAAGGAGATTGCAGCCTTCACAGCACTATAAGTATGGCACCAGACTCCCACTACAGTGCGCTACATCATTGTCACACTTTGCCTTGGGACCAGCACATAAATAGTTGGTGCTAAGGTGCAAATACAGCCTGTCTCATCAGTAGCCCTCTGAGCAACATAAATGCTTTGGCAAGCCACAAGTATCTTAGAGACTGGGAATTGGCCTCCTTTGCCATGGTTATTTAATGACTGGAGAACTATGAAATACCTGTGCTGACTTCCTAAACTAATCATCTAGGCACAAGTTCTCTGCCCAGACCATGCCAGCGACGTTGATCTCCTAGTCACTGAGAGAAATCAAAAGCAGCCTGCCTTCATACTTCAGCCTCAAGGCTGGTGTGGCCTCAGTAGTCCCCGTAGTCCCCTCAGAAAGACTGAAAATAAGGGTCCCTACAGAGTTTTATTAGGTCATTCACAGGACCCATAAATCTATTAATCAACACTAATTATTCTCAAAAAAAATTTCACCTCAACACTAATGGCTAGATTGTCCCATAAATGAGACAGATTTTTATATTTTTGTCTAGTTCTATTGTACTTTTAGTGACTGGAAAGCTTCCATATAAGTTAATCTCTTGTCTCTCCTTCAAGAAACAAGGTCATTTATAGCATCAGTTTAATATATGGCACTGCATCTATTGAGACTTTTGCAAGATGCAGAATGGACAATTTCAAAGTGTGCAATCCTTTGCTAATATTAAATAGCAGATTTCCCTTAAAGACAATTAAAACTACTTTGATTGCTCTAACTCCTCTCTTTCTCTGTCAGTTAAATCCAACCTCTCCTTGCTTTCTGTGCCTTGGAGGGTAAGTTTTCTTTGGTGGTATCTCTCTATTCCCTGTTTGACATGGTCCTAACTGACAGTTGTTCTGTTATTCCTCATCCATTTCTCTGCTGCTCTGCCTCAGTTGTCCAGGTTTGTTTAGTCAGCCTGGAAACACGGTTGCTCTTTCCACCCTGAGCTTTTCCCACACCCAATTAGACTTCCAAACATTAATTCCTGGCTAGTATTTATCATATGTTCTTTATTACCTAGTTTTAGTGTCTGCTGAGACTCATGTCACTGATGTTCTTTCTTAGACAAACCAGAGGGCCTCTTGCAATTCAGATCCATCTTGGTTCAGTCTTCAAGACCACTGGCACTTCTCATCTTCTTCCTTTCTACCTCATATTTAATGGTGAGCCTGTGCTCTCTGCTTTCTACTTTTACCTCAAACACTGTTCTCTTCGGTACCTCCTCTGGTAGATACTCCCACTCCCTCTCTAATATCTGTCAGCACCCTTCAGATTTTCACCCTCAGTCCTCCTTTTATCTTTATAAGCTCTATTTTGACTAACTTATCCTCCCCAACATTTTCTCTTACTTTTTTTCCTCGTGTTGTGAATTTTTGCCTCTGACATGCCTCCTTATTTGTTACCTTGCCATTTCAAACTCTCCTCAGATGAGACTTTTTTAGCTGTCCCAAGGATGCTCTTTTCTCCCTTTTTTTTTTGTTCAGAATTTTGCTGTCCTCATCGTAATAACCTTACTGTTATCTTTGATTTCTCATTCTCCCTTTCCCTCTCCATCTACACAATATATATAATAATTTTATTCCATGTGACAGTAGCAAGTCTGTCCATGACAATTTATCTTCATTGCTAAAACACTTGCCCATTTCTGCCCTCCTTTCCAAATATCCTTTCACTGTTATCCAAAACAAATTAGCTAAACTCATCTTCACCTTCTCTTTTCTAACCATATCTTCCTCCAATCTGAATAATTTCACCTGCTTCATGAGTCTTGATCTGTAATCCTTTTGAATGCCTTGGATAATCTGCCCCTCCAGAACCTCACTGAATTAACCTACAACCCCCCCCCCTTTTTTTTTTTTTTTTGACTCCCAAAGTCTTGATTTCGTTGTCCTTTCTTTCCAGGCTCCTTGTCATTTGAGAAGGAGTAAATATTCTAGGTCCTGTTTCTTTAAGCTCTCTCAGGCAGATTAATGCCTTTAATGCTGTTTTGATGCTCACATTTAGCACCAGCACATACATACTAGAGGGACTACAGATATATGCAATAGGGTGAGGCTTCTGCACTGTCCCTTTGATTCAATACTGATTTATTTACATTGCTTTTCAAAAATCATATCAGTTCTAAAGATCTGCAATTAGTATCGTTTCGTCTCACTGGACCAGGGAGATGGGGAGCAGAAAGGTAATGAGGAGAGAGTTTTCCTGTGTTCCCTGTATGAATTGTGTTGGATGAAGGAATAGTCTCATTCCTTCCTGAGGAAAACGTAAGCACCTCCCCACAGAAGCCAGCTGGGAACATTAAAATAGTGCAATGGGAACATGTAGCCAGCACTTTAGCCCTGAAATGGGCAGCGCGACAAGTAATGTCTTTGTCTTTTTATGTACTGTTTTATAGGATTGTCCTTTGTTTTTTCTCACAGTAATAATGTTCATGGCATTCCAGCAAAAATGGCTTTTGCAGTTATTAAAATGCTGAGGTGTTTACTCTCAAATTCTATGTTGCAGCATTTTTTTTTCCTCTTAGGCACCAGTCTTTAAAGAGACGTCAATAAAATTCAGCGATACTGACTTAAGTGTCTCTTTCTGTAATTATAATTGCTCAAGCTGGTGTAATACCATCCTGCAGACAAAGCCTCAACTGCGTTTTAAGGACATTATGAACTAGTACCTTCGATAGGCATCACCCTGGCAGCCTCAGAGAATGAAGTTCAGGTTATTACTGCAGAATATGCACAGCATGGATTTCCTCATACTGTTTTACCTCATTCTGACCTGCAAATGCTGCCACCAGAGACTAATGCAGTAGTCATTGGATTTGCTGATGAGGTTGCCAACCAGGCTATCAACTATATATCACCACTCCTTACCACACTGTTTTGTGATAGGGAGTGGTGATATACAGTTTTGTGACACAGATGCCAGTATTCTTTAAACTAGATGACATTAAAACCATTGGAGTTACTCCTTGTAGGACATCAGGTAACCAGTAGATAGTAATTTCCATTAACAATTAATCTGTTCTGGAATTTAACTGGGGACTTCAGTGGAGGAACACAGTTATGTGAGATCTCTGGCTGTATAATCTCTCCATCCTTGACTGCATTAATTTTGCTGTAATTTTAGACGTTTCCAAGATGATATTTGATTTGCATATGGGACTATGTTAAGTTTACGTAGCATAAGTGGATTATGCATACATTTTCATAACTTCTAACTAAAAACTATATAAAATGACAGTGAAAGAAAAGAAGAGCTCGGTAACGTAACATTAGCAAGACATCTCCCACCTACGAGCCTGCAATAATTGAAATCCTTTCCTTACCTCTGGAGGGAAAATATCTTCTATTTTGCCGGATTTACACTGTAAATTTCAATGGCGAGTTCTTTTTCTGTGTCCGTACAATGCCTGGTACAACCCAGCGGGATTACAGCCCGAAAAAACTGTACAGTAAAAATAACCAGTGATTGAAATTTACTGGAGAAGAGGCAATGGAAATTGTTAACATTCAAGTGTGAAAAGTTCACCCAATTTTTAAATTTATCATATGTGCAAATGTTAATTACATTTTTAAAGGCTTGAAGCCTGCAAATTTTAAGAGCACAAAAGAAACTATAGTAACCTGTTAGACACTTGTCCTTTTCTTGGACTTTTCTTTGGCACTCTCGATAAGTGAGTGATAATAGAAAGGCTGACAACACAAGTGCATTTCTGATGCAAAGCACCAAGGACAGTTTGAAGGGTCAAACCTTTAAGAAAAGAATGGGGCCTTTTTGTTGTGGAAATGAAGCTCCGATAATGTTCCCAGACTATAAACTGGCAGTCTGGAATGGCAAAAACCATAGGAGCTTTTTCAAATTCTTTATCAATGTCAGCAGATTTTTTTTTTCTTCCTATTGGGGTTTTAGCTAAGAAAAATGTGAAAATTTCTGTGAACAGTTTGTTACTGTATATAGCTCTTAGCAACAGGGCTGGAGAACATAAAGGCAAGCATTTTATTGTGCATTCATGAGCCGATTAACAGTCTTAATGAGAGAAAAGTTTGTCTACTGAGGTGTTCTGTTTCCAGAAATTAAACTGCATTCCAAAATGAGTTAGTCTCTGCCAAAAGTCATCTGTGGACAGGAAGTCTTGGTAATCTTTACATGACTACCCACTTATATCTGCTTTACTCACCAAGTGGAAGAGGCAGAACAGTCTGTTCATCTAAGTATCTTGGTAATTTAATGGCACCGTTATTGTTAACGTCTGTGTTCTATTTCTATAGGCACCTAGATGTCATGAGTGACCTCAGTGAGCCCATGCTACCTGACATTATGTTTCTGACCTTCCCTTCCCCATCCCTGTAAAAGCCTTCCTTTCTCCCATCTGCCCCACAGAGCATCATCCCTTCCTCCCCCATCCCCTACAAGGGCAGTATGGATCCTCTTTCTGTTGCCTCCTTGTCTCCAACTAGGGGGGGAGGGGAAGAAGCTAAATTTTCCAGATAGGGTATCAGTCTGCCGGAGATACAGACTATCACAAATATTTATTGGAACACATTTTACTAATTAAGCTATTCTATGGAATCAAGCTGTTACTATTAATAGCAGGCAACTACTGGTACCACCCATTCAATTATCACCCTCAATCCTTCATTTTACTCAGCTAGACCAGAAACGTGGAGGCCGGCCCTGGGTGTTTACTGAAAAACAGAGGACTGTACTGATGCACCCTTCCTTCCCTGGGCAAATATAAACCCTGCAGCCTGAGGGCTATGTCTGCATATAGAAGCCGCCATCCCCTCAGCTATGGTCTGATTTACAAAACCTGATGCCAATGGCCTTGGACACACTCTGCAGACTTGCTGTTCTGAGTTTATCAGCTATCTCAGATTCAGTAGGACCACAAGTCTCCAGAATTTACCAGCTTTTGACATACTTTCACATACTACCTATCCATGCATACTTGTCCTCTTGCTGTTTTCTGGTAACTGTTTCTGTATGCACACAGGTATGTATATACAGAATTCATTCACACGAATTGTCCAAGAAGAGGAGTTTGTGACAAGGATCAGTAAAGACTAAGTGGCCCTTCCTGTGTCTCCTGCAGCATGATGTGGATGCTGCTTGTACCATCTCTCTAGAAAATTCCTCATGCTGCATCATGTCTTAGAGCTAGCTCAGACACCAAAAACATCTTCACCAGGTCAACGTGGTGTTCACGCATCTCAGAGAAGCCTGGTGACTTCGTGTGAATGGCCTCTTTACAACACAAATAATTTAAAGCTAGCTACTTTCACCGTATACATACAGCCAGACAGAGCACTTGCCCTGAAGAACACAGAATTATAGCCAGTATGGATGCAATAAAGACAAATAACAAAATGGATATAGAGAAGGACCAAAATACACTGGAAGTCTCCTAACCCAGCCTGCAACATGATCCTACAGATCATGCTGCCGTGAATCAGATCTCCGAATTTTCTTAACATTCTGATCATTGCTTTTTTTTTTCCATTAAAAAAAAAAAGATAAAACAGACCCACAATATATAATCAAAAAGCTAGTGACAGATCTGGGAAAAAAGCCCAGAAATACCTTGTGCCCAGTTGCCTACCCTATGCATTAAAAATTCTTTATTCTTTTTCATTTCTTTTTGATGAAATGAAAACTACTCTTAAATTCAACATAACAGAAGTTTCTTTGCTAAAAATGTCTGATTCAGTTCAGCTGAAACAAGGCACAGAAGGTCTGAATTTGGTCTTTCCCCTTCGCTTTGATTAATTCTTTTTTTTTTTTTTTTTCAGAAAGGACAGCATACATATACCCCATGAAATAGGAAATGTGAGCTACAGATGTTTCAGCACTAACAATCCAACCAGTCTTACCAGGTTTACTGAAACACCACCCATGCCTGCAAGTTTGTGAAGACAAGATCAAACCACTTCACAGTCAATAGGATGGAAATGTCCCTAATTTGCACTTGTCTAATATTGCCAGTTGAAGGATGAACTAGCTGTCCATGCATTTTTGCACCGATAAAAAATGTATTTTCTAGTAATTTTGTACAAATTGGGTAGATAAGGAAAGGCAAAAAATCAAAAATACCCATAGAAAGAGAAAAGCTGCTCTCACATTCTTTAGCAATGCACAACTGTTCTCTGAATCTCTTGTGCAGGGACTAAAATGAACAGTGTAACAGAATCCTCTATTTTCTCATCTCTGCCTATGAATAGGCATATTTTTCAATCGCATCCGTGTTTGTAACATATTTGACCAAATCATCAAGCAATATATATGCAAGGAAGATAAACCAAAATTTCTGTTCACTGAACTTTCAGTCCCTTAACATATAAATTGTTTAACAAAACCTGCTGAATATTTTCTTATCATCTGTCATCAGAAATTTTATGCTCCCGATGGGACTCGACAGGATGTTTAATATAGACACTGTGTGGCGTGCTGATTGATGGGACATGCTGCAACCCCAAAAGCTTTCTGCAATTTATAACAAAACGAACCACAAAAAAAAACCAAAAAAAACCAAAAAAACAAAACAAAACAAAAAAAAAAAACAAAAACAACCACATGGCATTTCAAAGCCACTTTTTCCTCTGTGGCTGATTTCAGCAGATGGAGGAAGGCTGGGAAATGTCCCTCCCCAGTCATCAAGCAGCAGGTCCCCATCCCTGTCCCTCAGGACCAGAGCTCCAACCCGTTAACACTTCTGCTTAATCCTTCACATGTATTATGCAGAGGCGAGATGAGAGCCCAGGGACTGCACTCTGTAAATGATGGTCTCCAGGGCCATATTCCGGTGTGGTATAAAATCTACCCAAGGCAAGCTGTAAATGAGGGAGGCCAAATGCTGGAAGCAAACTGGTTGCAGTAGCACAGTGTTTCGCATCAGCAGTCTTGTATAAAATTAATCCATGTGGAGCTCTGTTATAATGCAACAGTATGGCTTCTCCTGCCCACACTTTTTATTTAAAAGTAGTTCAGATATCTGCAGGTCCCTGCAGTGAGCAGCACTGACATGTGCTGTGAAACCACATTAGGTCTATGAAGGCTGCTTCAGTCAGTGTAAGGGAGAGGCTGAATTTAAGAGCAGATGAAGTCTGACTTGAGCTGTGGCATCCCCACTGATTGTGTAGTTTTTTTAAGCTGTAATTTAAATTTTGTCCATCTCCTACCAGCAAAAATCATTATCAGGTGATGTTTTGACTTCAAGGCAGTTAAACTGTTAAGAAAAGCTCAATCCTAACCAGCAGATGCAGTGAGAAAAATATGAGGATTACAAGAAGTCACTAATACTAAATCAAATCATTCTGTTAATAATCTTGTTTATTTAAACTAATTTATGAGCTTACCTTAGTACTTGTGAGCTAGACAGAGGCCAGCTAAGGTGAAAAAGTACCGTCCAGGTACAGAAGAGTGGTTTAATGTGAGTGGAAGCAGCTGATGAAGGAGCTCCTGTGCTTTCCAGGTTTTAGCCCCCCAGACCAAGCAAACACTGGTGGACCTTCCAATCAGAGACGATTCAAACTAGGATGCTGAGGAGTTCAGCACAGGGCACATGCTGCAGTAAGGGCTTTTCAGGCAGCAAAATTCAGCATAGTCCATGGTGAGTTCCCCATGATTAGCTCTTAACATACCACAGGGCTCCTCTTCCAGCACACTGTTTCTTTTCCATCCGCCTGAAGCACAGGGTCCAGAGGCAGATCACTTTGGACAGCTTGTGGCATCACAAAGTTGCCTCTATGCTGCTGATGTTCATCAGTGGAACTCCCCACCAAGCAATACAAGGTGTGCTTAATTAATTTACTCTCTATTTGCTTGGTACTTTTTTTTTTTGTTTCAAGAATCCACTCCATGTGAAAATATAGGAAGGGACTAACATTGACCCTTTGAAAGCCAAATTTCTTCAGTAATGCTTCCACTAAGTCAGCACATGCTAAATCTCCAGTATATCTCTCTGCTCTTAACTTTCGTTTTAACAGCATCCTCAGAAATTGAAACGCCCATAGCGTTCCCATATTTTGAACAGAATTTCAATTTCATTTGAAGCGATTAGACAAAGAAAAGTTCCAATTAAAAAGTTACACACTGAAGTTCAACATTAGTAAAATTCAGTATATTAAACTACTGTCATATACTTGTCATAAAAAGGGACAGTCAAATAGCATCCCTTTTCATCATCCATTTCATAAATCTGCATCAGAGAAAAGTGCATTTCTAGTCCAATTAAATACAAGAGAGAGATGGACATACAGAGTTATGAAACTTTTCCTGATGTTATGCTTGCTATACTTGGTATTTTTAAGTTGTTTCAGGGGGCATGGAGCATGCTCACTGCAGATGGGATGCCCAGTGATATTTTCAGCAAACATCCATTCAGTTTTGCCAATTCCTCTGTGTACCAATGTGTTATACATATATAAAAATAAATAAATATTGCATGTATATAAAATATACATAAAAATGCATACATAGAAAATACATATAGGAAAAAAATAATATATAGAAACATAAACTTATATAGATTATTATCTTAACATTTACCCAAAACAGGAGTTTTTCACAGGCACAGCACAGATTCTGCTAAATTGAATTTCCCTACTGCTATATGTAAACACAAAGATCATGGTTAAAAAAAAAAAAAAAAAAAAAATTAAAATATTAGTTCAAGCTCCTGCAAAGCTATTGACTTTTTTCGCCGTACTTCTCGGAAGCAGCTGCTCTGGCTGTTCCAAAACCTAAAAATCAAACCAAAACCATAACCATCTACAGCAAAGAAGCAAAATATAGTCTAAATGGTTGGGTTTGGCAAAATACAAGCCACTGAAAACAAGAATTTAATGGGAAAACGTTAGAGAGCTAGAATTATCAGGATCACCTATCCTGATCCACTGACCATTTAATAGGGTTAAAATGGAAATTGGTGTTGACTGTAATGAGATCACATTATGGTTTCTTTTTGCATTTATAGGAAACATCTGGGAATGCTGGAATTTACTCATACTTTATGTGTCTTAACTCTTGTACCTCCTCCCTGAAGTTTCTGAGATGGTCATAGTAAATTAAAAGCTTTTATCCTTGTAATAGAACTCCTGCCTACACCTAAATCAACCTAAATTTACTAAGAAATTAAAGGCATGCAGTAATCCCAAGGAAATATCCAGCATTTTTAGTGACATTGAATTCTCCTTAAACAGCTTTACAAGCTGGTAGGCAAGATGTGGTAGTTATCGCTAATAAGAAAACATTAAAGAATCATAAAGAAAATAGAGAATGATGGGAAAAGCACCTATTTATGGACAAAACTTTCACAGAAGTAGAAGGACTCATTTTAAAAGGATTTACAACTTTCTGGGTGGGCTGGAGGTGCTTTTAACAAAAATGGTATAAATTAAACTTAAACTCTTTCTATAAATTATGGCTCTACCAACATTTAAATTCTAATGACCATTTATAAGAGAAGCAAATTTCTGGATCTGCATGCTTATGTCTTCTGTAGATACTGTATATTTGGAAGGTGTATACAGTTTAATCTTACACTCCAGGACATATAAAAAGAGCATAAAGGGTGCAATCCTGCAAGGTGCTGAGTACTCTGTCTCTATTCATAGCCACAATAAAGCAACTGCCTGCAGTCGTACCCCAATGGTCTCGTGTGATTCATTTATGATTAGAAAGTGTGCTTAAGTGACTTGCTGGGCTTGGTTCAGGAGAGCAACACTTCACAAGATTAAGTATGTATTAATTCATACACTTGCATTTGATGGTATATTTCAGCTTTCAGATTGTTCACTTTTCGATCCTAATTATTTTTGCTCCCATTTCAAATCATTTAGGTAGCTAATAAATATACATCCCACGGTTACTTCTCCAGTGAAGGATTATTTTGGCTGCCCTGTAGCTAGCAAGAAGGCTCTATCACTTAAAAATGGTATCAGAAGTGCCTATTTTTCTGATAAGTTTTATGGCAATTACTTTTACATTTCCACCCAAAAGTACCTCTCTGCCCTTAAGAAGTCATGGTGTAATTTAGTTTGATGGTTATCATCTGCTAATAAAACCCTTTTACTCCATGTCTTTAGCTGGAGGTGCACTCGAATCTTCAGCTTGCCAGGACTCGACTGGATTTAAACACAGAAATGCAGAGACTGAGAAATGAAAATGAACTGTCAGCAGCTTTTGAATCCAAAGCACTGAACATTGCTGTGAGCCCAGAATAATAAACTCTGTTTCAAGACATAGACCCTGCAGATGAAATATATGTTCCATAAACAGTTCTGACAACAACATTATGGATATGCTGCACAAGCTCCTTCATCCAATTTGGTAGCAGAACACATGGCATTGTTTGGCAATTACAGAAATATTTTAGTGAGGGTGTAGAGGAAAGTGATATTTATATTAAGAGTTTGCAGTTTCACTTGTCTTTTGGGAAGAAGAGTTTGCTTTTTGAAAAAAAGGTGTCTAGGAAGTATGTATATATAGGAAATTGTCTGTCTCATTTGTGAGCTATTCTTCATACATTTAATTTTGTCCAAGTTTTAGTTTTTTAAATGCCTCAGCTAATTTTGCTGGGATACCTGTCACTTCACTTGTTCATTATTTTAAATTTTCTTTCCTGAAAATAAGATTTTTTTAATGATGCCTTGGATTTAATGCTTTGTAAGTTGCTTTATTATTATTATTATTATTATTTTTAAAATAAACTATGTTAGCACCATGCAATGTTTTAACTTCCATTCCTAGATTCAAATAGCTAAAGGACCTGAGGAGGATTCATAAATGTGCAAATGTCTAGACAATAAAAATCAGTGCATATAAAATGTAAGTAACTGTAAAATTTAACATTTAGCTATAAAAACTAATGACTACAGACACAGGAGAAGCTGACTTGTTAACCCTTTTATTGCATGCAGGACTTTTTGAGAGGTTTGTGGAATGGGTAAATTTTATATTCATTTTAGTAAATGTGCCAAGGAAAGACCATATTGTATTCTCCTGGAATAAAATCTATTAGAAACTCTGTATTGAATTCTTAGTTATTTTCCAGAGAGGACAACAAGGACACGCAGGCAGTTTGGCACTTGGAGTTCATACATACTCCCATGCTTCTGGATTCTCTTGCAGGTTTCCGGGCTTATGTAGAGGTCCAAGCAAGCTGCACCTTTTGATCCAGTACCTGGATTGCATGTCAGAAGGAAAAAAGGGAAACCAAACCAAACCAAACCAACCAACCAACCAAAAACCACACCAGAGAAAAACAAGTCTCCAGGCAGATCAAGACAAGTTTGGGCAGAGCAGGGTGTTCAAGCCTCTGTTCTGAGACCCTGCAAAGTCGATGCATGCCCAGCAATGGCAATGCTGGGCTGCTAGAGACCATTGCTTCCTATCAGCCAGAGATGTGTGCTGGCTGGTTTTACCTTGCCTGCCTTCTCCTCTCTTGGGGGTGGCTGGAGGAGTCAGAGAAGCCAATAACCTGCAACTGTTAGACTTCCACATTGCCTCTGTAAATGAATGTGTTTTATCTCAGTCTAGCCATGGTAGGCTCAACTCCAGTTTTGACGGGAGAGGCTAACAAGCAATTTACTTAAATGGGTTCTTATTCAAGGCCAGATTTGTTTCTAACTGATGTACTAGTCTACCATTGGCTTCAAAGAAAGCTAGATAAGTATTACTCAGTGACAGTAATATTGCATCTCCTCCCATATGCTGCAATGTAAGTACCAGAAGTATTCCAGAGATTTCTGTAATTGCTTTACTATGTAACACAGCTTTTGTCTTTGCAAAAGATTTTGCCTTAAAATAAACTAAAAGGCATATTAGTGTATCTTCCATAATAAAAAAATGACTGTCGACCCTAACTTCATATGAAAATCATCATCAAAAAAGAGAGCAGGGAAAAGTGTTTCTTTTTATAGTGGAAACTTAAAAAAATGTAAACCAAATGGTTGAAAACTTAAAATGCCAGGCTCTTTAGAAATGCAGATATTGTGATAATAAAACTGGTGAAGACTCGACAGCAAAATAAATATGAAAAAGAAAACCTAATATTGTAGTCTGGCTTGGAACTGGATGTAAGATCCATCCTTAAATTTAGAACTTTAATATTGCAGAGCACAATAGACTTCTGAATTTGCATTAGGGAATTTGAAGCGGTGTATTCATCCTGTTTGCAGATTTTAGTAGACAGACTTTCAGAGGTGTTGATGCCAACACTACAGACTATGGTCTCACTACATTGTGGCTGATTACATACAGCATAATGACATCTGGGTGAGACGGTATTGCCCTTTGGTACCCAAATATGACATTTTCTGTAGATAGGAAAAATACCTGCTACTAGGATCAGACATCTTTAGAACTACTGTATATGTCCTTTGCTAAATACCATAGTGTTTAATAATAGATATGTTTTATACTTCTCAATCTGCAACACGACATTCACGGTAATAAAGGAGTCTATGTAAAGAAGATTTACATATGTAAAATTATGCAGAAGTATATGTGTAAGAATGAAAAAAAATGAAAAATTGTATGTTCTAAGCATGGGGAAATGACGATCATCAGTTTTGTGCATACTGTAAATGGTTGTATTTAATGATCAGTTATTTTTCATAAAATCACAGGACTATTTGGGCTGGAAAAGACCTTTAAGATCATCAAGTCCAGCCATTAGCCTAACACTGCCAAGCTACCACTAAACCCTTTCCCTAACCAACACATCTACACGTCTTTCAAATACCTCCAGGGATGGTGACTCCACCACTTCCCTGGGTAACCTGTTCCAGTGCTTTACAACCCTCTTGGTGAAGAAATTTTTCCTAATATCCAATCAAAACCTTCCGTGGTGCAACTTGAGGCCATTTCCTCTTCTCCTGTCGTTTGTCACTTTGGAAAACAAACCGAACACCCACCTCATTGCAACCTCCTTTCAGGCAGTTGTGCGGAATGATAAAGTCAGCCCTGAGCCTCCCTTTCTCCAGGCTAAACAACCTCAGTACCATCAGCTGCTCCTAGTCTTGTTGTGTAGACCCTTAAGCAGCTTTGTTACCCTTCTTTGGACACATTCCAGCACCTCAACTTCCTTCTTGTGGTGAAGGGACCAAAACTGAGCCCAGTGTTTTAGGTGTGGCTTCACCAGTGACAAGGACAGGGGGACAATCATTTCCTTAGTTCTGTTCGCCATGCTATTTGTGATACAAGCCAGGATGCTGTTGGCCTTCTTGGCTACTTGAGCACACTGCTGGCTCATATTCAGACAGCTGTCAACCAACACTCTCAGGTTCTTTTCTACTGAGCAGCTTCCCAGCTGCTCTTCCCCAAAGCTATTTTGTTGTAATTTACTTTAAATAATCATGCATTTCTTTAAAGCAATCTAATTAGACTGCAAAATAAATATGGATTCATCTTTTGTTTTCATTGCTGGTCTTGCCCTCTGTATAAGTGGTAATGCCATGGTTTTCAGGATGATTAGTTTTACACACAGAGTATCAAAGTAGTCTAACAGTAATTAACAGCAAGTGCTTGAGCTTTCAGAGTTCAATAACCAGATATTTATAACACTACTTTTTCTACCCTCGTGGATCGTCTTCTTGGCAGTTAGTCTTACTACCACTCATCTTTCTTTTAAAGTGTTCCCTGTTTGTTCAAAGAGGAACAGGGGAAAACCAGCGTGATGTGGCTCCCATGCGTGCTGTTGGCAGGCTGCTTGCCTGACTCTGCCAGGGGACATGTCCCAAGCTGCTGAGCTGCAGGTGGCGTAGTCACCCTGTCCCAGCAAAGGCATCTCCTCTCTCTGTTCCTCTCTCTGTGCATAGGGTTCCCTCAGCCCACCTGATTTTTGTTTCAGTCCTGGAAGCTCTGCCTTTGAGGGATGTGACTGCTGACATGCGCCAGGTGACCATCCTGTTTCTGAACATTATTAGTTCTTAATGGCAGGAGTTCTCTGCCAATAAGGATTTGAGCCACCCAGTTCATGCTGGCTGGCTAGCAAACATTTACCTGTTCTGGGAGAAAAGCTGGGTTCAATCTGAACAACCTCATGTTGAGAGACTTTAGCACCATTTAGGTGTCCCAAGTCTGTCTGGCATCTGCTGGCAGTAACCCCACGACAGCTGTGTCAGCAGAGGCACCTAGTGGGGATCTCTCTGATGGGACATGCTTCCAGCCTAGCTCAAACCCATCCCAAATGTCACAAGTTAAATGAACTGAAGTGTTTTCTGAAAGCAGAGTTGTGCCCAGACCAGGGCTTTGCTGGCATTACTAGGTGTGAGTTTTCCACATTGGAAGCCAGCACAGCTATACTCGTAAAGCTTCGTAGTAGAGACCTGGCCAGAATCCTTCAAATCCTTGATCGCAGCCTTGGCAAAACAACTCTTTTAACTTTCTTTGAGCCAGGACAGCTCTACTCTTCCCAATTAGAAGTCCAGACTTTGTTCTCTCAGTGCTCTCTCCAGTCACTGCTTCATACCCTGCTTGAAATTCTACCCTGGCATGTCTGTCTGTGCTACTGGATGCTGACACCCATCCTGTGCTTTTGAAAAGACAAATCAAATTCTGTGCACGCACCTTTCCTGGCATGTTAAAAGCCTTGTCTGCTTGTACCCATAGGGCTTACTTCTATGTGCATGTAGAGCTGGGCTTGCTGGCAGTATAGCCCACATCTCCAAACCCTCTATGCAGAAGCAGTACTGACTCACTGCCTTCCTGGTCTTGCCTTGACATTTCCTTGGCTGATTTTAAGTTAGCATAAGACTTATTTGCCCAGGATGATGCTTAATTTTGTCCATGTGTAGAGGTGATAAAGTACTTGAATACACTAGAGACATTTTCCAAACACCACAGATTGTGTTTGTGATGTGTTGATATTTTTTAGAGAGAAAGAATGTCTGAAAGAACATAAGAGCATTGTAGCGATATGCACGGTTGTTGGATTGGTGTCAGAGAAGAAACACAGAGAGCTATGAAAGACAATCCATATTGTGCTTAGGACCTTATTTTCATGCTTCTTGTAATTTCTGTCAGAATACTTGTTTGATATGGTGAGATCAAGTCCCTGTGCAGTGATGAGATATATATGGCAATAGCCGCAAAACTTCTCCAAGAAAAAATTAGATAGAGATGATTGAAGACAGTTTGCCCCAGTCACCTTTATTGCCCCAGGACCTCCTGCCAGTGATGCTTCTCTTAGCAGTCCTTCATTCATTTGGGGAGGACATCTTCCCACACATTAGGATGCCAAACTTGACCATCAAGATTGGTGCACAGATAATTCACCAGCACTTTCATCACTTGCAGAAGCTGGTGACTATCAAAGCAACAAAGTGCTTGGCTTCTCAAATTCATTTGAATGCAGGTTTCAAAAGTAGCATGTAGATGATGTGGCTTGGTGCAGTCTACTGAAATCCTGTAATGTTACACAGCAGCTCTTCTACACGGAGTAAGCATCAAACAGTGCAAACTGACCTATATGAGTACAGGATGTGCATGAAAGCAATCTGGGCCCGGGATGAAGGAAAGCAAGGGCAATAGTGGGGCTCACATTGTCAGTTCTGCTTTAAGGAACAGCTGCTAGAACATGTTGTTCATAGACTGTGAACATGGGCTTTTTGCCACTGATATTTTACAGTGTCTTCAGTTCTAGTTTTGCTCAGTTCTTTAAACAGATGATGTGAGGAAACAGGTAATTCACACAAGGTATATTGAACTTTGTTAATCTGATGAAATATGTTGAGACGATTGATTTATTCATTATATTAAATAACCACTTACTTGCAAAACTCCTTTCTGACTGAGAACATGAGGACATGCTTGGTTGGTTGCTGATTTTCTAATACTTACATGAAACCTTTTGGCAAATTCACAATATTCTCTATTTTTTGTTTCTGTTTTTCACCGTTAAGCAGACAGCAATGCACACTTACCAAAAACACAAGCTTTATTAGGCTTAGAGGCATGTGTAAAAACTTTGTAAAAATACTTTCAAGCTGTGCTAATCTTCTGCAAGAAATAAAGATGTTATGGCATAGTAACCAACGAACAGACAAGGTCTTCGAGAGATGCACAGGCTGTGAAACCTGCTGCAACACAACTGCACAAACCAATGAAGATGCCAAACCAATGTCTAAGGGAGTTGTTGCGTATGCTTGTCATAGCTCAGTACCACACTTGGTCACTGAGGCCAAATGATGCAGCTCTTTGACATCCCACTCTGAAATTAGATTGCTGAGCCCAAACCAGATGATCTCTGCCCTGTGCTCCAGCTCATGGTACAAGCAGCACAGCTGTATCCAGGCTCCCACTCTGACAGCAAGGGCAGTATCCTGCTCTGCTCAGAGCCCACGCAGACCACTAAGTCTGAACCCTACTGCTTGGCAGGAGCAGCCAGGTACCATCCCTCCTTGGAAGTTACTGCCCTTCCAAGCCTGCCAATGTATATTCATCATGTAAAAACTGTCATCCAGTTCAGTCCTCTGTTAGAAAAACCCAGACTGTAAATTTTAGTTGGAGTTTTGGCAAAATCTGTGGGGAGCAATTATTCAAGCAGCTATTCCAGTAGATTGGAGGGGTTTCATCCTCTGAGAGCATGAGTGACGATAAGCAGCAGTGGGATGGGATCCTTGCCTGCCAATCATGTCCTCCTCACACAAGAAATGTCTGCCCTTAGTCTGATTCCAACTGAAACTGCTTTTATCTTTAAAAAGGAAAGAAATCTTAGTGATTCATTTATTGCATATATTTGTAAGGTTGGACCATGGCAGTAGTTCTTCTTGATGAGTAAAGACAAAATGAAATATTCAGGTTTTCTGATCAAAGAATATACTTGAGTTTCTCTCTGCTGTTGGAAGGAGGTTTTGAATTACACGCAAGTCCAGGTTTTCTCATTAGAGTGTACAGATGTCAAATTGTCATATAAAATCTCATTTATTATATGTACATTGTAATAGTAGATAGCTGTTGTCCTTGATGCATGTATAGCACTGACCTCATTTAGGCTGACAGTCTGTGAGTGGATGGACCTATATACAATTAAACTGTGGAGAACTCCCTCAGGGTGAGGAGGCTGCAGGGGAGTGCTTCCACTGTGCCTGTGCAGGATGGACCCCATCAGCACCTCTGACAGGGTTTATTTGCATAACTCGGTTCTGCAGGACTGGACCTCTGGGCTGCTTCCATTAACCACTGACATATAGAAATACTGAATACAGTTCCAGCTCCATTTGCAGTCTTCTAGAGATGATTTCATACTGTGACATGACATATGATGCATAGAATGTCTTTTTGCCCTCTGTGCTTGCTTGAGAAAAAATTCCTGACACAAACCCACATTTCTATGATATTCAATGTAAAATGCCATCTTTCGCCTCCACCAGGTTTGTACTCTTCCCCTTCCATTTAGCCTTAAAAAATAGGAAAACTGACTCTCTGGTTCAATAGGAACTTTATTGCTAGAAGAAAGGATGTGACAGCATCTTGAGATATGGCAGCTCCAAAATGCTGCAAATCTGCTGGCTTAAGTTAGTTGCAGGAAGAACATCACTTTATCATCAGTCAGTCGGTATAAAGGACAGTCTGGGATGGTAAAGAGGACCTAGTAAGAATTCAGTAATTTTGAAACTAAGCAGCCGGTCTCTGTTGTGACCCCGAGAGCAGCAGGAAGTGTTTGGTACTTCTCATCTCACATTTATCTATTTTACAACATTCTGCACATCCATACAAATTCAACAGAAAATTGCTTTGAAATTAAAACAAGAGTGAAGAGAAATTGCAAGAATAAATAAGAAACAAGTGACAGCAACACCTTGAGGCTCTCAGTTATTACAACAGATTTCAGCAAGTACTTTGAAATGATCGAGCTGTTTGTGTAGACATTCTAAGATGGGTTATTCAAGGGCACACGCAGCCTTTGTCAGGACTGGGATCTGCACCATGTGGCTCTCAACCAGATGTGGAGCTGAAAGGCTGTGTACTTTTCTGGGCTGTAGCCCTTTATCAACCCGTACAGGAAACCTGAGCTTCTTCGCTGTCTGTTTGACAGCTTTTATGCATATTCCACTACTAAACAAAGCACTTGCATCAAAAAAGGAGAAAATGGAAACATTATTAGTTTACATGGTTAGCTATAGCACCATGGTTCTATCAAACCGCAAGGGAGAGAGT